>NC_088716.1:57061680-57241327 GCF_963576615.1 Watersipora subatra | reverse complement strand
CTCTCATCTATCGACAGCGCTCTCCACAAGGAGTGATGTCTAGTCTGCCAATTATTACATTAGAAAAAAGCAGCCAGAGGTTTTTCAATTTACACGTAGTTTGATATCTTCAGCATTACGCGAGGTAAAGGAAATTGACAAACAAGCAAGACAGCTGATCAGCCTAACAGCATTGCAACTCATACGTTCTGATGCTCTTGCGTAATCTGGTAACCTTTGCAATAAGTAAAATAAAGAAGTTCAATTTAAAGTCAAAAGGTGTTGGCTAGTTACATTTATATCACTTATTATTTGCGTAAGTGCAGTTTGTAGCTGTTTAGGAGTTGTCCTCTTTATAACACAATTTGGTTTCAAGGACAGACAACAAGTATTTTTAATACACAAGCCTCACAAAATAGTTTTGTAAAGCTTATTGTTAACATTTTAGGATTCTACGGTTGCCTGAGCCAGTTAAGACATTTTCGCTGAAATATCTTGCTTGCAATATGGTGCTGCAGTACTAAATCTATTGACAGAAGATATCAAGTGTGAATTAAGGCTATAAGTTGCATTACGGCTATTTTTTGTTTTTTCAATTAGCAATTAATCTAGGTCATCTAAAACAGAGTCAAGTTACAGTTGGTTAGTGTCATATATTAATATATTTCAAGGAAATGATATAATCAAAATTAATTGAGCAAATGGTCCATTTTATGGAACCAGCATGAAAACAAACAGTTCAACATGATAATCAGTGCTTGGCTTATCCATATCCTTGCTACAGATGTATACTATTTGTAACCTGGCTATGTTAAAATGTGAATCAACGTTATAAAAGATTTTTTGAAAATTGAAAAAAATCAACAGGACAGTAGCACCGGCAAAACAGATTTTTAAAATCCAATATTGCATAACAAATAAAAGGAAAAAAGTAGCAATGATTATGCTACCATGGTCGCCAAACTTCTGATTTGCCTTCTGTCGGTGAAGAAACAGGAATAGGGTTGAGCGCAGGTGCTATGGGTAATCGTGGAGGCATCGGTAAAAAGACGAATGCTTGTGGAGATAAAGGACTGAGGGAAGAACAGCTAGATGTAGGAGATGACATAGAGAGTCTTTGATTATGTTGTAAGTGCTGAGCTGCTAATATGTTCTCGTTGACATTTTTAGCCATAAGTCTTTGCATTTCCTGCGAGCAAGGCATGTATCCAGCCCGTGTCGGGTCTATAGGTTTGGGTGGAATGGCTACCGGAGCCGTGTTGTTATTATTAGTCGATTGTGAACGTCTTTGAGCCGCGATGAGTTTACGAAGATGATTTACGGTCAGCTCAAGAATGTCAGCTTTTTCTAGTTTAGATCTTGTGTTTCCACATACTAGGTTCTTGAGCTCTTCGAGGTGACTGTTTATCCTTTCTCGTCGTCTCTTCTCTATTATTGGCTTCAATATCTGTAATAAAATGAATCAGGAATATTAGTTTAAAAAGTAATAAATCACGAATAAGTTTTGTAGGCTTTTTACTTTTTAAACTATTAGTTGAAATGTTTTTGATGAGCATCAGCTAGTCGATGTTCTGTGAGTGAAATTGACTTGATAACTTTAAAACGTCCTCTCTTTCTGATCTCTCCCTTTAAAATATGCTCATTTTTCACTCACTCCTAAGTATGTTGGAGGTAGAGTTTGACTTACCCTTCTGTTACTCTCTTTAGGCAAACTTCCGATAGGCTTCATGTTGTGTGTGATCTTTACAACCTCTAAAATAGTGCGCAGTGATTCCTTTGGCTGTACAATGAACAATTTGAACTTCTCCAGTTTACTGTGGAATAAATACCTCTTAGAGCTTATATCATCACCAGTTACACTTACGAGCCAATAAAATGGATGAATTATGACTAACTAGATGGTGATAGCCAATCAGGCGCAGTGGTCATGCGTTGGAATTTGGTTCAGCCAATAAAAGAAAGATCTAAGGAAAAAGTAATAGCCTTCTATTTATGGCACACGCTGGCTCACACTAAAAGCCCGCCCACTTCGTCAACTCACACCTGCCACGGCTGATAAGGCATGCATCGGTCCCATTCGTGGGAAAATAATTACATCATCTTAGTTTAATGAGGAAGGCAGCGAACATGTTGAAGAAATTAGATAGCAGTGTTGTTATAAGGCACAGGCTGATACACTCATATCAGATATCTAGACTTTGAGATATTCACACGCTTCTCATGACTATCTTACATGACATCGCCCAGGGGTACGGCTGCTGTCTTCTCTTTCAACTGTCATAAAACAGTTCGCTTGGTCATCAAAATCTATGAACTTTTATACCGATTGTTAAAGTCGTGGCACTCATCAGCAAATCCGGGATCACGAGTTTATTTATGTATTTAGCTAAAGTTTTCTATTTGTTAAACAAATTTCAAATATAATCAGCTTCGAATTTGTAAATCTTTCAAGTTAAATAAAACAAAAAATTAACAAAATATTCTGTCGATTGACTAGTGAAGGGTTTAGCGTAACAAAGCCGCTTATTTCGTAAAAGGAAATACATCATCGCTGACTAATACTTTAGGATTTTGAAAGTAGACGTCAGCGGCAGCGGCGGCGTCTTATTACCCTCTTACCCTCTATTATTGCCCGCACAAGACTAGCAAACAGATAAATAGAGCCGCCTGCTTCTCTCTGATTAAACTCGCCAGCCACTTTCTCACGCAATGACAAGGGGCTATTACTTTCAAAGGGAACAGTAGAAATCCTTTAGACAAATTTGACATGATTAACTTTCTGCGATTACACAATTTGTAGCACACGCACTCGTCGCTGATTCAATTAGTGACGAGGCCAATGTGCCACGTATTGATATGTTTGGGAATTTGAAATGTATACATCTGATGGATGAATGCAGTGAGCCCACTTATCCATTGTGTCAGGCTTCGTGATTGCCGTGGGAAAGCTTTCAAGTTAGGCACGAGACTTGTTCGCTAGCACGGGTTTCAATGGATCGGATAGAGATCGACTTAGCTAACATAATATACACAGTTAGTGCTTGCACACAGCGCTATAACAAATGTGGGAAATTGTGTTTGCCTTTGTCACGAGACAGAAAAAATATGCGGCGCATAATAGCCTGTGAATCAGAGTTGGTGGCAAACTTCTGTCAATCGTAAGTAATCCGCAGTGACACACGAGGCAAGTGAGCCCAGAAATCATTGAATTATTAGCCCAATATAAACTGTCGCAGCGTGGTAGGTTACAGAAAGTGGCATTCTATTCAAACGATAAAAGAAAAGAAAACTTGATTTTCATTGTTCCATGTATCTTACAGTTAGCTAGTTATATAGCAGCCCATAGGTAGAAATACGAGTATAATAGAAAACATAGTTAATAGTTCATTTGTATTTAGATATGTTAGTTTATAGTCGTCTTCTCTAAAAACAAAGTCCAGACTTTTGAAAAACCACCAACTATATTTGTCTAGCCCTAAAGGTTAAAGGTAAACTGACAGCATTTTAAAATTAACTTTATTTCTACCAGGATAATCATGGTATTTCATATTTTTTGCAATTAATTCAAACAAAAGGCCAGTTTGGAAGACAAAGACACTTGCAATGCAAGCTCCAAGCTGTGACATAAGGAGGCCATTTTTTGCAAAACAGGTACATAAAATAGGGTGCCAATGCCAATGCCAATCGTTAGTCAATGTGTAAACTTGAGGCAAAAGTACCTTTGTTGGTCACTATTTTGATACATTTTCCATTTAGTTGCCACATGTTTTTGTTACCCAACAAGGTGGATCATTATAAAGCTAGCTTGTAGCAAACTCCACTAAAACTGAAAGCCTGCGTATTTACACATCCTGCATTACCATTCGCTTGATCGCATGTTTTGCATTACACCAATCAGTTTGTTCATATCATCTTGTAGGAGTGCATTAGCCGAAGGTTTTATATTTACTTGAAACAATTTCAAAAATTGTCATTTGTTTAAAACCTATCAAAGCATGCTCCGCTTTCATGAATACGGATACTGAATGGACAACTTTTAAATTTTCTACTTTCTAGTTCAAAAATGAATGATTTTAATTGCTAATGTTATTTTAATTTTAAATTGATTATAGTTTTATTGCATTGCAGCTGTTTCTGGTTGATATTTTGCTAAGGTCACAATTTTTTCTATCCGTTTTCATGATTTAATAATGTTGATTAAACCTGAAATTTTGTCGAAATCACACAAAAGTATTATTCAAAAACCAGTCTGCTGTGTTAGCTGCTGCCGTTAATGCAATAAAGATTTGTGCTGTGTGATAACCTTTAATTTATTACACAACGTCATCACACGTCTGCTGCCTGTAACACTATTAGTTTGTCAGCATTGCTTTATTGTATGTTAGTAACTTCAATCCACTTTTCTAACAAGAAGAAAACTCGCGCCAAATTATTGAGTCCACATATTTTTTTCAGTGAAGTGAAATTGATGTCAGCAGATTGGCATCGCGTGCATGCTGAGAGCCAGCCACACTAGCCCGCAGCAGCCACAGAAGTGTGTGTCATGGCTACGAGCATGCTGGCTCCAGCGAATAGTTTTGGTCAGATGCTTAGAATGATCGCCGCTGCTTTGTGTCAGCTAAACACAGCTCTCTCTGTTGGGTGCCACCAGTCAGGAACCATTGTCTCGGAGACAGCGGCAGCAGAGAACATAATTATCTCTTTACACTTGTAACTGCAGACTAAATAAAGAGAACAGTTGTCCAGTTGTTTTGATGGAACCGTTTAGTCCCAAGGAGTTTCACACTATATCAGTGTATCCTGGTATTGATGCCACAATACTACGATGATCGTCAGTGATAACAATTGTTCACACTATCACAAACCCAGCTGCATTTTTATCAGCGATTACTCCGCGACATAATGTTTTCATTTATTTTTAATTTTTCTCGAAGGAACCTTTTAGTTTTTGAGTGCTCGCAAATACTAGTCTTACAGAAACTATCATGAATGGAAATAAATAAATTACGCTATCCATAACAGCGAATCATCCTCGCAGAAATGGTACACATTGCGCAGGCTGACATCGATACTTGGTGAACTATAGGGAACGTTTGACCGCTGCAGGCTTTCTCGACGCATCTGCGTTGCTTTGTCGATGCCATTGGTATACAAGCGCACATAGTCGACGATGAATGCCGAAAGGACAACTCCGATATGCAGCGATATGGTGTGAACCAGCCTTTAGGTGTTGGTCTTGTTATAATCTATACTTGTTACTTCTGTTTTATGTTTATTATAATCGATTTCTTACCTTCTCTTTCAAACTTTACCAGATTTATCAAAATTTTCAAACGCCACATCGAGCACTTAGGCCTATATATGAACTCTTAAAGTACGGCGAAAATCTAAATTGTTGTTGTGTCATCAATTGTTGTTAGCTTGTCATCAATCTGTAACATTTTGAGGTTTTCATATAGGCTTGCCATAATAAAGAACAGGCTTTGTTAAAACTATTAATAGTTGAAGTTATGACATAATGGATGTGAATAGTTAACTTAGCCAAAAACAAGACATGTTAGCAAGAGATAAACATCTTTATACTAGCTCGCTGCACTCATACATACAACAAATGGCTCCGAAAGAGAATTACAATATCGATAAAAAAGCAACCGTTATTTATCATTTAGATTGTTGAAGCAGCTAGAGACAAAATACTGAAATATTTACTTTATTGTATTTAGCAACAGTTTTTATGTATTCATATTTCAAAGGAAATCAAATTAAAACCAATCAAAATTAATCTTTTTAAAATTTAAAATCTAACAAATAGTGTTTCAAAAGGTGAATTTTAGGCAGCAATCACAACAACAAGACAACGCTATTAATATTTGATTTGCAGAGACAGATTACTTTTTATTAAAAAATATTATTGACAATAAAGATGAAAACAAACAACAGATTATATCAAACCGATAATTCTATACTGATCATTATTCCAGATGAAAGCACTCAAACTTGATGACGTAAAATAACGTGCTTTCATCAATACTGAGCTTTGATTTGTTATTATTTATTATTGCAAATTCAAGTTGATTTGTTGTTATTATATTATTATTATTATATTATGGTTGCTTAAACTTTAAAGATGAGCTTACACAATATGTTATTAGATTTTATCAAAGATTTTCAGTCTAACATTAGAGTTTGTTGTTGATGGTTGAGGTGATCTGATTGCCAGGATGTTTTGAGATTAAAACCAATAAAACTTGATCGCTATTAAGTTGCTACATTTCGCATCTCTATAATTGTGTTGGTATTTTGCCAAAAGGCTACTAAAGACGTCATAATCGCACTTTTACTTGAATCTGAGCGATTTTAATTTTGAAACATCCTGACAGTAAGAAATCGTAAGATCGATAGGGAAATACCGATACATTCTGATAGAATCAACTTAAATTTGTAGAAGTTCATCTATAAAAGAGAATTACGACTTGCCATGTCAAAAAGGTTTTTTCAACATTAATTTTCCGCTGACTGTTCAGCTGTCTTTTCACAGAGACTCAGATATAATGATACAAAGACTCTCTCGCAGTGGCCTGTTAGTGTTAATCCAATTTCTTCAAGTCGAAAGCAGATGTTTTGCATTAAACAATGACAGAAAGTTTATATGTAACTTTTCACTGGTTTACAAATGTTTCCCATGATGCTTTGCAAAGATAATTACCAAACGGTTCTGTTGCTTGGTTGATATAGGAGGTTAAGAAATGTCTCATAGCTTTTGTTATTGTGAGTGCCAGGGTAGCTTGGATGGGTAATAAACAAAAGCTTGGTATTTCAGCGTTTTGGAATTTGTACCGATTCAGTCATAAACTCTGGATGTAAACAGTGGTCACAGCTGTTCGCAGGATGCTGCTGTCGTTTGATAGAATTATAGCCAACGAATGGAGAATGATGTGGGGAATTTAAAACTATGTGAAAAACTTCTCACATATTATTTATTGTTAACACATGGATTGACCGTTTCTCTTTAGATCAAGGTGTCAAATAGACACTCTGCCAAGGAGACAAAAATCTGCATTGCATTCCACTAAGTTTACCTTATATCCTGCAAACCTTTAGTTTAAATCATAGCAATATTTCAAATGGACCAGAATGAACATGTACTCATCTTTTAGTAAAAGGTGAACCTGCATAGAATTTTAGTAGATTCTTATCAGAAAATATTGACATTTTTTTATCGTTTGCAATCATTTTTGGTATTTGAGGTGATCTGACTGCCAGGATGTTTCAAGATTAAAATGGACAAAACTTGATTCACGGTTAAAACACTCGGAAGAGAAATATGTGTGAAATTTCATCACTAGTTGATATTATTGCTATAGTTAATATCGGCTATTGCGTGCAAGTTGCAGCATTACTCGTCTCCATTATGTCGGTTTTGGCAACTATCGTCATAATCGCTTTTTTGCTTGATCTGAGAGTTTTAACCGCGATAAAGTTTTGTCGATTTTAACCTTGAAACATCCTGTCAGTCAGGTCACCTCAAACACCAAAAACAATCACAAATGATAAAAAATATTGATACTTTCTGATAAAATCTGTTGAAATTAAGTGCGCACATTCAAGAGACATAAGAAATTGTCTCCAGAACCTAACAATTTTGAGCCAAGGGAATTGAAAGAGTTAATCATAATGTCTGTATAAATTGGTCGGTGAATGACCAAGTTGAAAGTGAGACAATTACCCAAGATGTTTATCCAGAACTTAACCTATCTCCACATTTACTCAAGTGTTGCTAATGCCCCTACTTTTTCATTAATCTCACACAGCTCTTAGCCTGAGAGTTTTTTATAACTAAGGACAGCTGAGGCACAGCTTCTTCGCTACTCATTAATTCTGGACAGTCTATTGTTAGAATTTTGACGCTTGAGGCGTAAATATTTCAATAGCTGTGGGAACGATTAATAATACAAAGAATTTGTTGGTGAGAAAGCAGTGGTGAAGAGCTCGAGTAGGAAAGTCAAAGAATCTCTTGCTCAAGATTTTATTTCTAAAGCACTTGTCAGAGGAGTCACTTTATCACTCGAGCACAAAAGGTCAATTATAAAGCTTTCGATAGATATTTGGTAAAATTTTCCAAACACTTGTTTATATTGCCACAACTTACATTCATACCTAGGTAGTCAAGAGTTCAGCAGATTTGCTGCCTTGATAAAATGTTTCTTGCGCATTAAAGTTTTAGGTAACGTTTTTAGGAACTGCAGCTGCAGTGAATACAGCCAACAGACAGCCTGTTCGTTGCTTTTTATATTTTAAAAAGACTCCAATGAAAATGAATGAAAGAGCTGCGTTTGTTTGAAGTATAAGTTGCTCCGTATTGTCAAAGTGAAGCAGCCCGTTATTAAAGTATAACTCTACAGGAAAGCGATGTAATTTAAGGTTTCTGTTGTAATTAAAGATTCGATCACAAAAAATTAACTTATTTATTTACAGTAAATTTGAAGTGATGCAAATGGAGATAATATCAATACAGAGCTAAGATGTCAAGCATCAATTTGATGTAATTTTTGTCTTCGCAGACCCACCCCCCACCAGTCCAGACCCCTCCCCCAGTCCAGACCCCCCCCCAGTCCAGAGGTATAGTAGTTTAAATGAGATTCTTGCTTGAAATGATAAGATTCAAGCAGAAGTACGACTATTAAGTTTGTGGTGGTACTTCGGCAAAGAGACCAACAGAATAGAGACGTGTAACGCTGCACCTTGAATACAATAGCTGATATCAATAATAAAAGAGGCAGGCAGCCGCGCAGCTAGTGACATCACTATCGCATGCATTTTTCTTCTGAGCGTTTCAACCGCAATCAAGTTGTGTTGATTTTAATCTTGAAACATCCTGGCATTCAGATCACCTCAAACATCAAAAATAATCACAAATGATAGAAAAATACAGATATTTCTGATAAAATCTACTAACATTTTGGGTAGGTTCATATATAAATGCTTTCGTTAAAGTTAGAGATTAGGTTATTTGTTTACAGGTCATGAACTTAAGCTGACTTGAATGGAAGAATTTCAGAGCACTCAGATATTGCATTTGAACAATCTTTAAAAACACACACAAAATTTAATTCTCAAAAATGTTCAATAATTCCCAAATATTGAACATTAGAAATCTAATAATAGAGTTCAAATAACACGGAATTATAAAGCTTTAGCGCTCGAGAAGCTGCTGTAGAACATTGCTTTAAACTCACTAAGTCTCTAACTTTCTCTTTGCAGTTGATAGTTCTCACAAGTCAGATCAAGCTAGTGTGAGCAGGCCATACCAGCTGTGTGGTTGATACTTGGTCAAATTCATAGAGCTAAACCAATCCGGCAGCTCAGTTCGCTGACCCTTTCTGTCCTTGAAACACTTTAGCTGAGTTTAGAAAAAGGAAAAGCCAGATAAGTGTCAATTTCCTAGCTCGGAGCAGAGATAAAACTGTAACTTTGATTATCGTATCATATTATATTAGTAGCGTGTCACCCAAGTCCATTTTTATGGCTCTCTGACCTATTTATGTGTGAAACAGACAATTGGATTAACTTTATTACAGTCTGTTTGGTATTCGATTTCATATGTTCAACAATTGGCTAAGAGCCCTATTTCTAAGTCTGGGAATGACACGCAAATGCAGACAGGCTATTCAGGCCGCTTGAAATGCAACGGCTTTGTTGGAACTCGTGTAGGTTTGAAGGTGATGTAAGGCGTTGGATGGTGAAAGCTTAATCATCTTGCAAACTGTCATAAGCGTGTTTGTAGTTCCCTGTAATTATCAGTCAAGGAACAAGGACCAAATGGCGAAAAATGGTGGTAAATCGTTCATTTTCACAGACAAAAGTGTAGTAAACATTTACCTACCTCTGCGCACAAATCTATGACAACCAATCACGACAAGAGGGCTACTTTTCATTTATCAGCCACCTCGTTCATTGAAGTCACATCAAAGATTTTAAATGATTTCAGTAAAAAATTATTAACTTAATTATTTTGTTAAACTTGAAAAATATTAACCATGACACCACGATACTCAAACAAAAATTATATTTTTCAATTGTGTACCATGAGACACCGCTGTCAGTTAGACCAACAACTGTTGTGCATTTATATTCAAGTAGCCTACTAGTTTAAGCAGAAAATCTTGAGTCGCAAAAGGTATTCCCGTATGTTCGCATAAACATCTATTACGCGCAATCGAGAGTAAACATTTAAGAAGTGTACATTTCGCTCACTGGCAGACTCTGCTAATCCTATTTGAACCTCAAATAACTTCAGATACATTGTTTTGAATCAAGGCAACTGCAACAGTTCTCATGATAAAATGTTTTCAACATCTGGAGTAATTTAAATCCCTGATATCGGCATGTTCTCATGGTGTTAACAGAATATCATCTCCATGCTTTGAAAACTCCACAAAGATCCCAGACAGTCAATGAACTTTGTCATTCTGTCTCGCTATTCTCATGACAATAGCTCGCCTAATTCTATTAAACTAACAAAATATACAGCGGTCAGATACAACGAGGCCCATGGGTATCAGCCCACAACAGGCTTGGGCTCAAATAATTACATAACTTGTATATAAGTGCAAAAAGTTGATCCGCTAAGTTCATACACTATATCGTCGTATGTCGACATCGTTTACTTGGTTATTATTCCTTGACTGGGTGCACCATTCATTGATTGCATCGTTGAGGCAATGCGGATACATCAGGAAATATTGCAGCTATCCAATTTTCCCAATAGTTGCCGACATAAATGCTGACATATACTGGCATATGTTCACATTTACTGACGTATGCTTACATATGCTGACATATACTGACATATGCTGACATATGCTGACATATGCTGACATATGCTCACATATACTGACATATGCTCACATATACTGATCTATGCTGACATTTTCTGACATATACTGGCATATACTAACATATGCTAGCATATACTGACATATGTTGACATATACTGACATATGCTTACACATGCTGCCATATACTGACATATGCTGACGTATGCTTGCATATTCTAACATATTCTGACATATTCTAACATATTCTAACATATTCTGACATATGCTGACTCGTCTGATAGGCTGAAGTACTAACTTTGAATCGGCCAACCATACGGTAATCAGTTCACTGATTGTATTTTTTATTACAAATGCTTGTCTCGACATGAATTAATTTTTAACATACGACATCTGAAGATTTTTGAAATGCAGCAGTCCTATAGCTCAGTACAATTCTATTTCACATTGTTTGGTTTTTGAATAATATTAAACAGTGCTGTATCCCTTCTTTTTTAGTCTTACAATCGTATACACCAGGAAGGCTAATCTGAGAGGTAGTAATGGCAGAAAACAGAAACGAGGCAACAGTTTTTTTTAGAATTAAAGCAACAAATATTAGAGGAATTCATCTTCGAATTAATTTTTAAAATAATTTCTGACAGTTTGTGGCTCCATTGTAAAGAAACTGCACTTGCGGGCCACCTGATTGCTGGAAACAGGAAACAAACCAATCTTTAAACGATATATGGCAGTTATGGCAAGACCTTTGAACTTACTGGCTAAGAATGAACTGTTACATCATGCTCCCCTATAGACAACAAATTATTAATTATCTAGCTGTCAGCAGCTTACAGCGTCAGCCTCATATGACACGTGTGTTATGCACATAAATGTCACCTGTAGAGGCCCAAATCTCTTTTTCTCAATTCTATTGGCGTGCAGCAAGCGCAGGGTGTGTCACGGTACAGAAGATGAGTGGGGCTAATTGAAAGGAGAGTTTTAAGATGTTCAATAAGATAGGATATGTCAAAATAAGGGAATCAGCAACACTCAGAGGGGGTAAATATGTTGTGACACTGATTAGGTAGCTGTATGTTGGGGTATATCATGCAACCTCTTCTCATGACAAGGTGTTTTACAATGAAATCTTGGCATGGCATGATTCTATATAAAATAGAAAGGCCTGTATTGCTGGATAACGTGTAACTACACAGCAATGATGAGAATGTGGCATTTCATGGTTCTTTCAGGCGTGAGGAACATAATGGCGTCACTCTCGCCTGCAAGTAGCAGAAAACTTCTATCAATTCAAGGGTTGGCTGTAAATCTCAAGTAAAGTACCTTTACTGTAGTTAAAATCCAGCTCTATACTATTATACTATAATAGTTTCACTCATTTAAATACCAACATGTCAAATGATTTTAATCAAAGTTTAATATTAAAGATGAACTTACACAAAATTGTATTAAATTTTATTAAAAAGTATTAGTATTGTTCAATTATTTGCGATTGTTTTTGATATTTGAGGTGATCTGACTGCCAGTGTTTCAAAAATAAAGTCAACAAAAAATGACCGCAGGTAAAGCGCTCACGCTTAAAGCCTATAATAGGTTTAATTGCAGCCTGTATGAATATTATGATACATTGACAGGAATAAATAGCTTACAACCTTCACAGGAGGCTTTTTGATCAAAACGCAGAAAGTTGTTAATGATCTTTACATCATCAGAAGTTGAAAGCTGTTGAGTATGAGTTTTCCTACAAACACAAGCGCTTGCCAGCAGTTACTGCTGTATTGGTCTACCAGCATTTGTATAAAGTTCTACCAAAATAAGAATGAAGAGATAAATTAGTCAGCAGTGCTAGTTAGTAGATGTGGTTTGATAAACAACAGAGGGACATCTATAATAGGTCTACTGAAAGTGCTTTTCGTATTTTAGTTTCTAAAATTTTTCAAAAGTTAATGACAAGGTTGATTGATAGAATGCTGTGGTCTTTAGGGAAATAGACTCAAATTTACACGAATAAACATTGTGACAGCATGTAGGGGATTTAGTTCTGTACCGCTGAAAGTTAAAGATACCCAACTATGGTATTACACACCTACAGGACCAGACGAAAGTTGAAGCTACGTTTTTTGTAAATAAATTTTGTTTGCTTAACCAAACTTACAAGGGCTGACAGCCTACCTGGGCACACATGCTACTTTCTACATTTATGCATTCATATAAGGATGCACACTTGTATTCATGCACCCAAACCAGCTCGGTGACTACAATAGAGCTCCCCAATCAGCTCATCAGTTACAAGAGAGCTGCGCAATCAGCTGTTTGATTACAAGAGAGCTGCCCAACCAGCTGGTTGATTTCATCAACTTATCAGTTTCGCCAAAGTGCTTCTCAAACCCTCATTCTATCATTATAATAGCCAGGAACTAAATGCAGAATCAGAGATTTTAGAAGTTAACTTCTACTGCAGTTACAAGGCCAAACACATCCTTCACATCAAAAGTTAAATTTCTGTTGTTGTCCTTAAACTAGAGCCTCTCGATGGAAAACTTAATCAAAGGCTTCTTTTTTATATTTTAAAGTAGTCGTCTGCACCAAGCTATCGTCACCAAGCCGCAAGTCCCACGGATGTTTGCTGCTCCAACGTCATCCTTGCCATTATAAAAGAAACCACGAGTTAATCTCTGCACTGTATTTTACATCATTCCCCCATTTTCCACAGATCGTTAGTCTTTTGAACTGAAAGTAAAATACAGGAACACGCTTGTTAATTGGCCATTGCACTTGAATTTCAATAAAATTTAAAGCAACCCCTCGTGCTGGCTGACTCCTTGGTCACAAGACAGCATCAGTAGGTGGGCAAGCGAACTATTGATATGCTAACCGCACTTGGCCGTGGAAAGGAAAACAAATTTGGAGGAGTGCCTGCAGTCTGGCTGCCACATTTCCAGAGAGAAAGCAATAACTGAGGAATATAATTGCTGTCATGGGGTTCTGGTGTCACCACAGCGGTTATCGCTTCCTTTGCTTTTTAGCAACACAAACAACACCGCTGGTAAACCTCACTCAGTCTTTTTCTTGGACCTTTCTGGCATATAAAAGGCTTCTGATCTTTTCAACTCTATAACTAAAACATAACAACTTTGCTCTAGCGGCCAGTAATTCTCTTTCAGTGACCTTCCATTTATTAAGATTGCCTCAGTAATTCAGTGCATTGTGTCAATGAGCCAGAGATCCAATAAAAGCCAAACTGAGCTGTCAATCATCTTTGTTTGAACCAAGTTTTTTGGGTACTCTGACCAACCATTGTAAACTCGACACTCAAAAGCAAGTGACCAACCTTTGTAGACTCGACACTCAAAAGCAAGTGACCAATCGTTGTAGACTCGACACCCAAAAGCAAGTTCATTAAAATAATATTATAATGGTTCGTGTTATCATTATTATATTTTCTGTAGACTAACCTGAAACATGAAATTTAGTAGCGTGACTAATAAAAAGTACTTTTGATTGTACGACTGTTGTAGCACTTTTGATCATAATATGATAAAAAACTTGTTATGGTTTCCATCTAGGCAGACAAAAAGTACTGAAACAGTGGGACAATCAAAAGCACTAAAACAATCATGTGATTGTTTTAGTGCTTTTGATTGTCCCACTGTTTCAGTACTTTTTGTCTGCCTAGTTGGAAACCATAACAAGTTTTTTATTCATGCTATCATAGCATTAGGTTTACCATGGGTCACCATTGTTCTTCAGCAAAACTATTTTATCATTTTGTAAGCCTTAAGTTCTCATGACTTGAAATCTGATTAAAAAATGAAGAGCAACTTATACAGAAAATACATGTGAATAGGAGGTTTCGTAAAAACTTCTCTCATATATCTGCGGTAGCGAAAAGCGAGAAACAGTTTTGTGGGTAGAATTTTACTAAGAAAGTCTGCGATGAGTCAGTCAAATGGGAACAGCGATGCTGCTATCTGCCATTGCGCTGCCGCTGCCGTATCCAGGCACCAGATTATCTTGTAATGAGGAACTGCTAATTAAGTTAGACGCAGGACACTACTTTCTCCAGGGGTGCTGCTTGGCACTCCTGAGAAAGACTTGATATTTTATAACAGAACTGCTGCCTGTTCTGCGTTGGCTTTATAGATGTGTGAAATTTTAAATCTAAAGATAAAAGAATCGTAACACACACTTGAAACACTCTGCTGTTACCAGAGTTTTATATTATATTAAATATTTCCCTGAAGAACATGAGCTATACAAGAGATTAAACAATCAGCTTCTCCAAGCAGTTTTTGAGGTAGCGAGAGTTAGCTTCTCATGAATCAAAATCTATTTTCGCTATCATCCGCCAAAGTGGAAGTTCATGAAAAAAGCTACAGTTGATATTTTCTGTATTTAGTTTAGCCAATCAAATTGTTGAAAATTCTGAATACTCAACTTAATAAAACAGCTGCAAATGTTAGTCATTGTTGGTCAGTATTTTTCATATAAATACAAGCGGTCTCAAGTATTTGTAAACAGTTTAATAATGAGATCGGGCATTCTTCAGAAGGTATTTAAATCCTATTATCTGATAAAGGCGCTGCCAAAATCAGCCAAGTTTAACACCAAGTAAAACAGCCTCCTATCTTATCTATTATTGTCTCTACAGTATAAAAGTTTTTCATCTGTTCAGATAGCCACATTTATTTTTATTCAACTCTGGTAGACTTGTCAACACATCTCAGAGTCCGTAATTACAGAAACAACATTATTGTTGAATCAAGGAGTGTAGCCAAAAATAAGGTTTTTATACTCTAGCGGAAGGCATCTTTCGGCTTTAATTAATTCAGGTTGCTTTTAAAAGTATTAAAAATAATCGCCATATAATATTAAAATAGGCTTTAGTTGCATTGATTTTACAATTATGTATTACTCCGATACTTGACAGCCCTGACACCGCCGCATATTTGATTCCTGTCATCATTTGTACATCTAAGAAGAGATTGACACCAATTATATCTTTATATGAAAAGTAATTCCTTCATATTTAAAGCATATTAAATGTGACTTAACCAAAGGTATTTCACTTCAATTGACATTCCAATTAAACCTCCATTATTTTGATACCTGTTTTGTGTGTTTGTTTAGCTGCTCTTTCAGAGAGAGGAGCGTAAGTACTGTAGGAATGGCAATATAAATAGATTGTTATATAGACATAACACTTGAACGGGTCATTTCCAGTGGTGGATAGTAAGTTTTTGGTATGGCATGAAAAGAATAAGGTAGACTGTCAAAATGGTGATTATCAAAAGGTTTTAAATTATTCTTTATTTTTACCATGTCACAATGATCATCAATTAAAAAATTTTTTACTTCTCAGGTAAATAAACAAGAGCGCTCGCTGTTACCGTAAAATAGAGCGGGTGAATTTGGATCCGTCACTGCAAGGTTTGCCATAATGAGATGATATCAAATACCGCAAGACAATTTTCCCACACTTTGCTATAATCAAAGGAATTATTGTGTAAGACAGAGTCAGCGCTTAGGCGCATGCTGGCTTGGCTTCTACCCAACAAATTAGTGTCAGTTGAACTAAGTTTTTCCTTCTTCAATAAGGAGCAGTGGCAGCTCATTTCCTCACCTCCACTCTTTGCTCCGCCAAAATGTAGAGACAAGAGCAAAATTGCTCTGCCATTCCTTGCAAGTATAACTAAAACTTTTTCTTTCAAGAATAATAGATATACCAATCATGAGATTGGGAAAGTAGGCTACAGCCTTTGGTTACTGTTGTAATCTCTCAAGGCTAGTTGGCTTTACCTCAAAAGTGAGTGTGAGGACAAAAAGTAAGTAGATTTTTGGGTATTTAAACTTTGTGGAGCAGTTATTTATCTGAATATATCAACTATTTGTTGCGCAGCCAATTATCTTAATACATCTACTGTTTATAGAGCAACTATTTATCTGAATATATCAACTATTTGTTGCACAGCCAATTATCTTAATACTTCAACTGTTTATAGAGCAGCAGCTATTTATCTGAATATATCAACTATTTGTAGCACAGCCAATTATCTTAATACATCAACTGTTTATAGAGCAGCTATTTATCTGAATATATCAACTATACAACACTGCTATTCATCTGAATGTATTTACTTTTTGTAACTCAGTTATTTTTCTGAATGTATCAACTATTTGCAACAGAACCATTTATCTGAATAGATCAGTTGTTTAGAACAAAGCTATTTATCTGAATATATCAAGAGTTTGTAGCCCAGTTAATTATCTGAATATATCAGGAGTTTGTAGCACAGTTATTTATCTGAATATATCAGGAGTTTGTAGCACAGTTATTTATTTGAATATATTAGGAGTTTGTAGCACAGTTCTTTATCTGATTATATCAACTGTTTGAAGTCATGAAATTATACTGTTGTATAGTTTAGCACCCAATTGAAACATTTTACTGCTATCAGAGTTTTACATTATATTAAATATTTTTTCTAAGAACGTTAGCTATACAAGGGAAAAAAGAACTAGTTTTTCATGTAGGTGATAGACCCTGGCAATTCTCAAAATTTGTCTAGCATAATCAGGTGAATATGAGACCTGTAAATGATACTGGATAACTTAAAAATTTGTTATAGTGTCAATAAACTTCGATATTTTCGGAAAAAAAAGTAGTCACCAGATTTTGTTTCAACGTAATGAAGTTTAGTGAAGAAAAAGTTTAACTGATCATAGACAGTTAAGTAAGTTTCTTCATTCAAGATTAAACGAAGGTAGAAGTTGGTTGTTAAATGCAGCCCTTCAACTAACTTAGGAAAATTTGTTTTATATGTCTTTACGTAAAAAAAGTATCCAGTATGAATTGTTATTATACTTGTTATCCTACTTGTTATCATACTCGTTATCATACTCGTTATCATACTCGTTATCATACTCGTTATCATACTCGTTATCATACTCGTTATCATACTCGTTATCATACTCGTTATCATACTCGTTATCAAACTCGTTATCATACTCGTTATCATACTCGTTATCATACTCGTTATCATACTCGTTATCCTACTCGTTATCCTACTCGTTATCCTACTCGTTATCCTACTCGTTATCATACTCGTTATCATACTCGTTATCATACTCGTTATCATACTCGTTATCATACTCGTTATCATACTCGTTATCATACTCGTTATCATACTCGTTATCATACTCGTTATCATACTCGTTATCCTACTCGTTATCCTACTCGTTATCCTACTCGTTATCCTACTCGTTATCGTACTCGTTATCGTACTCGTTATCGTACTCGTTATCCTACTCGTTATCGTACTCGTTATCGTACTCGTTATCGTACTCGTTATCGTACTCGTTATCGTACTCGTTATAAAACTCGTTATCATACTCGTTATCATACTCGTTATCATACTCGTTATCATACTCGTTATCATACATGTTATCATACTTGTTATCATACTTGTTATCATACTTGTTATCATATTTGTTACCATACTTGTTATCGTACTTGTTATCATACTTATTATCATACTTGTTATCATACTTGTTATCATGAGCGTCATGAGTTTGCTGATTCTCAATTGTCAGCCAATCAAATCTATTTTGAAATTTGGTCCATAAAGGAACTAAACGTGATGGAAAAATAACAAATACTTATTTAAGAGCATAACAATACTTAGTCTTAGAATGTACATATAATGTTATTTGGGACTATGTTTAAAGCTTTAGATGTTCTTTTACAAAAAGAGAGAAAAAAAGTTACAACTATCGGAGATAAGAAGAAAACAGGTGAGGTTCTCTTCACCAGGATGGTTCGGTTACAACTCCAACATGTAGACAAGCTTCTAAGTCTTCCATTTAATACATTAGTTCCAAACACAACAGAGTATCACCGTGTGTTTTTACAGTGATGGTAGGTCAAAAAAAGAATCATGATGTCATGTTCATGTCAAGTTAGTCTTCAATAACACCATTTTTCAAGAGCGATCTCTCCTTGCTTATTGCAAACAGAAGCTGGGTTGAGAGCTATTTTACATTGTAAAAACCTTGAAGGCTTTTTCGGATTTCCGAAGACAATGCTGGAAGAAGCTTATGGACTGAAGAGCTAAAACATTGCTAGCTGCTTTAACAATCTTCCATCGAATATTCATTCTCTAAGCAGAACGAGATATTTTAAACACTATAATTATGTTAAGTCACTTATTTAATTTTAGTGACTAACTGGTGCCCTTTTTTGTTTTATAATTATTGTATGGCATTATTTGAATAACATTTTTATTTGAAATGAAGTTATTGCCAATAAAGTAATAGGCCCACATACTATATAAGCAATATGTTACTACACTACTATTTATACATATATATATGTGTAATAACCACTGAACTTTGGTTAAAAACAAAATACTTCTGTTATTGCTGACGACATCTCACGAAAAAGAGTCTACCAGTTTCCTTGAAGGATCAAAGTTATTTGGGTCTAAAACGCGGGTTCAAAACTTTGTGAAAGAAAGTCAACGGTGTCTAAACCACGAATTTTTTTTATCGGTGCAAAAGTCATTGAGCTTTGAACTGCTTGTTGTCCACATATTAGACAATCCACATCTCTAGCTTCTCGGTTTATAACACAGTTTGGGTTGACAAAATTTCAATACATTGGGAGATGGATTAAAAATAAATCCCTGGACAGGCATCATTTCATCAAAGGTCAACATGGACAGAAATAAAATCGACTCAAGTAGATCATTACAATTTGAAAGATCGATTCTGTTGTAAAAGCATTGCTCGTGGAACAAAGTCGACTATGAAAAAGGTGGCTATTTCATAGACAATACACAAACACACAAGTCCAAGACATCTACTGTTACTACTGAACTTGACACAATATTTTCAAGACCTCTACAGTTATTACGGAACTTTAAGGCTTCTCAATGCTCATAATTAGGAGTAACAGATCAGATATCAAAAAGGTCGACCTTGCAAACTGTCATCATTTGTCATCAAAGTGTTACCTAAGTTGAACCAACTTGGTAATGCACAGTAGCTAATAGATTCTCATTACTCCCAGATATTTAAATATGGCTGTTGATGCCATAGATATAATAAACCGTTATTATATCTATGATTTATTATATATAATATAGATATTATATATTTAAATATTTATTAGGCCTATATATTTAAATGTTATATATATTTAATAAATATTTAAATATGATATATTTAAATGGTTTATAATATATATTATATTATGGGTTTATTATATCTATGGTTGATGCTGACTTGTGGGTATTTAAGTATGACTGTTGATGCTGACATAACTATTTGAACATCGAACACATACATGTATCAATTAACTAAGCCTATTTTATGGGCACAATGCCTGCTACTGGCTACATAAGAATTTTGAATATTTTTCTCACAATATCATTGTTTTTAGCCTCCAGTTTGTCAAAGAGATAGAGCAATATGATTTCAGCGCAGTAGTTCAATAATACTTCAGACAACTTGGCCCTTTGGCAATTCAATAAACGGCTTGAAGCACAGGCTCATTTTCTAAAAACAAAGCTATACAAGTTATCAAGGGCATATGATTTAAAGCTCTGGGAGCACTGATCCAGATATCCAGAAAAATCAGCAAGATGCATTTGTAAAAATAATAATCCTAAAATTTATATTCCATGGAGTGAAATAACAGCTCAAATAATTGGTGACACAAGAATGACAGAATACTTAATTATCCATATTATTCAGTGTTTGTCTGCGTTAAATAACAGTTGGCAAGCTGTCATTGACAAGCTCATCAGATTTCCATTCTAGTTTCGTAATTTAATTTCAACACATTTTAGAGACTTGTGCCAGCAGAATTGTTTTGATCTGTGACACATTTATGAATCGAGATTCCATTGCTGATTACGACTACTCTCATGGGCTGTTTATGGGGTAATTGGTGTTAAAGGTTCCCAAACATCAAATTTTATAAGATTTTAGCAGAAAGTACAGATATTTCTCCATCATTTGAGATTTTCTTTGCTGTTTTAGGTGATCTGACAGCCAGAATGCTTCAAGATTAAAGTCAGCAAAGCTTGATCAACGTTAAAACGCTCAGAAGAAAAATACGTGCCCAGACTTCTCTATAAATGAAAGCAGTATTAGTTATAAATAAAAGTTCTTATTGGATCAGGTGCTTATACGTGTACACAGCATTAAGAGGAGAACAATGATATGATTTCTAACCAACATATCTCTACATCATTTGAAACATCTATAACAATGTATCTGAGGCTATATTTGTAGTTTCATTTTAACAATCATGAGCAAATACAATATAATATAAATGTCAAAGGAGACACGTGACACTGCAATTTGAACGCAATAGTCAATGTCATAACGAGAGAGACAAACAAGAAGTGCGATTAATGACACCTTTCTGGAGAGGTCTCTTTCTTCTGCCCATTTGAACTGCAAGCAGGTTTCAACCATTTAATTTTGAAACACCTTGACACTCAAATTATCTAAAACAAGAAACATCTCAAATGATAGAACATCTTTACGCTTTCTGATGATATCTTTTAAAATTTGACATGAATAGCCCTTTAGAATTGAAACTTGTAGGTCAAAAAATTAAATATTGCACAAAATAATAACATGCGATCAATGAATGAAAGCTTTTTAGTTTTCATATCTCATGCTGCCATTCAATTTAATCAATACAATCTCTCTCTGAGCTGCCATTCAAGTTAATCAATACAATCTCTCTCTGAGCTGTCTGCCTAAGATATGATGGAACCAAAGCTTGAACCTTTTCCAACAAATGTAGTAGTTTGTATGCTGCCGTGTAGGCTATGCTGCCTCGTACCGTGTAATACTTGTTACTAGTCAGTCACCAAGATGCAAAGTTTTATTAGCATTAAACTGACAGGGCAGCAGCTCATTTTAAATTTATGACCTGGCCATAAAAACAGCCATAAGCTCCTTATAGACAAATTGTGCTGTCTATTTTTTATACAAAAGAAATGGCTTTATATTACATTTAATGACTGCTATAACGTTTCCCCAGCAGAAGCGTGATATTCTCTTTACCTTTCTAACTCCAGTTGATCATATCAGCATGTGGCATGATCTGCAGTGCATACTCTCACATGACATGATCTGCACTGCATACTCTCACATGACATGCTCTGCACTACCTACTCTCACATGATATGATCTGCACTACCTACTCTCACATGATATGATCTGCAGTGCATACTCTCACATGACATGATCTGCACTGCATACTCTCACATGACATGATCTGCACTGCATACTCTCACATGACATGATCTGCACTACATACTCTCACATGACATGATCTGCACTACATACTCTCACATGACATGATCTGCACTACATACTCTCACATGACATGATCTGCACTACCTACTCTCACAAGACATGATCTGCACTACCTAATCTCACATGACATGATCTGCACTACCTACTCTCACAAGACATGATCTGCACTACCTACTCTCACATGACATGATCTGCTCTACCTACTCTCACATGACATGAACTGCACTACCTACTCTCACAGGACATGATCTGCACTGCATAATCTCACAAGACATGATCTGCACTACATACTCTCACATAACATGATCTTCACTGCATACTCTCACATGACGTGATCTGCACTACATACTCTCACAGGACATGATCTACACTGCATACTCTCACAAGACATGATCTGCACTACATACTCTCACATGATATGATCTGCACTGCATACTCTCACAGGACATGATCTGCACTGCATACTCTCACATGACATGATCTGCACTGCATACTCCCACAGGACATGATCTGCACTGCATACTCTCACATGACATGATCTGCAGTGCATACTTTCACATGAGGAAGAGAGAGGAAGAGAGAGAGAGAGAGAGAGAGAGGGAAAGAAGGAGCGAGGGAGCGAGGGCGGGAGCGAGGGCGGGAGGGAGGGCGGGAGGGCGGGAGAGAGAGAGAGAGGGATAGAGGGAGAGAGGGAGAAAGGGAAAAAAGGAGAGAGGGAGCATTTGTATGTCTATCCTGTAGCCATTCTTTCACAAAGCATTTTTGAAAAAAAAATGATTACAGCGTAGACAACTTTATTCTAATGAAGAATACTTTTCTCGTGGATAATTTATAATAGCTGAGTGTGATTGCTAATGAACAGTAGCAGGTCAATTACAAAGAACAATTATTGTTATTGCAGTTATTTAGTCAACTATTTCCTGAACCCTCTACATTACTTTACATTGTGAGCAATGCTTATTACTGCTTCATTTTACCTTAATTAAGTCTGTGGCAGAGTTTTGTTTTAAGATGGTCACTCATCACAACAACGAATCCTTGTCTTATTATATTTAACAGCTTGCTCTTATCAAACCAACATATTACTAGGAAATGTTTCGCTATGTTTCCACGACTCGACTCCCATGATCGCCAGTTTGAGCTAATCCGCAAATTAATCACATCATGGAAACGGCATTAATCCACAAGCGAAGTGAGTTTTGCGACTCGATTCGCAAAACTTTCATGAATAATGAATAATGGAAACAGCGAATGATGCGCATTACAATCCCACGCCAGCTATTCAATTTTACACATTTTCATTACTTCCATCATCCTTTCTCCATCGAGTTTCACGTTTTTGTGTCGCTAACTGCATCGCTAATTATTAACTTGCAGCATATAATTCTTGACCTTTTTCACAAGAGACCAGAGTCAAACTGCATCATGCCAATGTCCATGGAAACACTTAATTCACACGATAATGCAACTTACAGACAACTCCAAAGCCGCAGGATATGCATGATGCGAGTCATGAAAACATAGTGTATGTTATTTTGCGCCATTGTTTATTTTTAGGAGCAACACTATTATTTTAGTGTTTGTCTTATCTTTACAAAACTTAACTGAATGTTACAAATAAGTTCAAGCGAAATTCCCATTTTTATCTGCGCAATAAATATGCAGTTACTCAATTTGACCCTATTACATGCTTACACAATGTGTAGTTGCCAGCTTTTTGAGTGCATTTGGCGGCTGCTTTGATTTCGACATGAATCAAAATAAAGCTATTTTTGCGTGAAGCTTTCAACTAATTTGTGTAACTTTTATGCTTTTCAGACAAGCAAAGACAGTAAGTAATTGTACTATGTCCTCACTATGATTTGGTCAGTTTTCAAGTACAATAAACACAAGGTAAAACAACCCCTGTGTCAAATACGCTCGATTCCTTATCCCCATGCATATGAAAAACTTTTTTAAATCATTGTACATGTTGTACAACTGATTGTTGGTGTACTATTTGCAGTATGTGTATTATTTGTAGTATGTGTACTATTTGTAGTATGGGTACTATTTGTAGTATGTGTACTATTTGTAGTATGTTTACTATTTGTAGTATGTGTATTATTTGTAGTATGTGTACTATTTGTAGTATGTTTACTATTTGTAGTATGTGTACTATTTGTAGTATGGGTACTATTTGTAGTATGTGTACTATTTGTAGTATGGGTACTATTTGTAGTATGTGTACTATTTGTAGTATGTGTACTATTTGTAGTATGTGTATTATTTGTAGTATGTGTACTATTTGTAGTATGTGTATTATTTGTAGTATGTGTATTATTTGTAGTATGTGTACTATTTGTAGTATGGGTACTATTTGTAGTATGTGTACTATTTGTAGTATGTGTACTATTTGTAGTATGTGTACTATTTGTAGTATGTGTACTATTTGTAGTATGGGTACTATTTGTAGTATGTGTACTATTTGTAGTATGTGTATTATTTGTAGTATGTGTACTATTTGTAGTATGTGTACTATTTGTAGTATGGGTACTATTTGTAGTATGTGTACTATTTGTAGTATGTGTATTATTTGTAGTATGTGTACTATTTGTAGTATGTGTACTATTTGTAGTATGGGTACTATTTGTAGTATGTGTACTATTTGTAGTATGTGTACTATTTGTAGTATGAGTACTATTTGTAGTATGTGTACTATTTGTAGTATGTGTACTATTTGTAGTATGGGTACTATTTGTAGTATGTGTACTATTTGTAGTATGTGTACTATTTGTAGTATGGGTACTATTTGTAGTATGTGTATTATTTGTAGTATGGGTACTATTTGTAGTATGTGTACTATTTGTAGTATGGGTACTATTTGTAGTATGTGTACTATTTGTAGTATGTGTACTATTTGTAGTATGTGTATTATTTGTAGTATTTGTACTATTTGTAGTATGTGTACTATTTTACTATAAAAAATGCTGCTTTTCCTTCACTTCCGTGTTGTATTATTGGTAGAAACCAGTGGGCGGTTATATTGCATCTCCGATCAAGCAAAAATTGCACTATTTTACATATTGAAGAGGTAATTGTTTTGTAAAGCTACAGTGCACCCTCACACCCCCTTTGTATACCTTTATCTTTTATCATATCTTTATAGTAGTCTTACTGCAGTATGAATGTATAACTTCAACTCTAAGCTATTATAGGTATGTCTCTTTTAACCAGTATCAACAGCATGACAATGTTTGCTTTGAAAAGTTCAATAATTCCGCCATATTCAGAGTGTTTCGTAAGACATAAGATAATAATATTCAATTTCTTCTCATCCTGAGATTTTGCTCCTTCGCTACTTGTCTCTCACAGCCCGCGAGAGCAGGCAACAGCTGTCAGTCATCACTCAAAGAGTTCTCATACATTCCTGCCCGATAAGAGAGCCTATCTTTCAAGGCTTCTGTTTAAACGCTTATTGTACTCTTGACATAAACACACTTGTGATTGATAAAGAAGACGTAATCTGTTGAAGACTTTATTACCCGAGTATTTTTGGCTTCATTGTTGATATTTGTAGACTCTTGCGGCATGCTGATAGACCAATCAACCATTTCTGATTTTCGATCATGTTTTCGATTGCGTAATATTGTGTTTATGTTATAACTTGAGAGCAGGTAAAACAAGGGTCATTAGTTCATATTTACACATGAATTTATAGCCCAGTCTGAATTATTATGTCTTTATTATTTATTACGTCTTATGACTATATCTCTTTCCGCTAACTAATTCTATGAAGCAGGTAAATTTTATCTTTCAAGCAACATAGACACAATTGATTTGAAGTAGGCCCAATATGCTTGAAACATAATACCTGTTGTTGGTGTTGTCTAGATTTAAGATATTCTCGTCAAGTGAGCCAATGGCACATAGAATTTGGTCAACTGATGCGGATGTTACTGCATGGGGATACTAAGACGAATGTGCAGAGTTCGAATCCTGCATGAGGCAATCTTTTTTACAACCTCAAACCATGGCTTCGAACAGGCGAATGGACAGACAGACAGACAAGGCTCTTATAGTAAAAATTAAATATTATTTTATCATCAACTAAAAAGTTAAACTTCAAAACTTTAAAGACAACAGACCTGTCCAATAGCTCTGTAGAGTTGTAGCTCAGTTTTGGCAGCACTGACTCACCCTCTCACATGCATCATATTTGATGCTATTTGTATGCATACATAGCCTACATAGGCTGTTAGAATATGCACAGTTTAGATGACCTTAACAATGATCATACTATTAACATCCATTAAAATTACACATATCGATGAAACAGCAAAATACATTGTTTTTTTTTATGAGATCATCAGAGTTCTAGGTAAACTAGATAAAGGTTGTATTTGTACAAGCTTGTATTTGTAATAAAATCAGTCATAACATTTGCAACAAAGTTATGACTGATTTTAATACAATCACATATCGGTCAAAATATATATATTTTAGTATTTTTTGCCTAACTCTAGCTAGGTGATTTTTTCGTGACTAATCTACGTGAGTTGGTTTGGCAGAGAGAGTAGATCAAGGCGCAGTATCACCACTAGCGACCTTCCAGGAAATTGAACCTTCATATGTTGTAGATGGATCAGGCCCGCTAAATAGCCGGGGTATACATAGCTACTCTTAGTTTTGTGTACCCCCATCTACAAATGTCAACACACAAGTTCTGCAAGCAATATTTTTAAATATATAAATTCAAAGGCGTGGTTCTTTTCTTTATTTAATGTGTGAAATGTAAATATTTTATATTACCTGTTCACCTAAAATAGCGAGTCTACATCTTCTGTTTGTTGGTATATAGCTGGGATGTTCCTGCTAGTAGCCTCATCAATTCTTATTTAGCTTAAAATGCTAAAATGAGAATAAAGTCTTACTGTCCTATGTATTAAATGTAAGGGTGGTCACCCACTCTCCCCATCCTCCAGATGGACCTTTACTATTGCATACTTAGCCAGTCCCAGTATGTTAATTTCTGGAGAAGTTGTTTACACCTTCCACTTCCTGTCCCAGAGTTTGAATCTTCTACAGGTTTGTACCAATTTTCAAAGTTCTAAAGTTTTAGCTGTTTTACAAAAATGCTTCTGAGATTTAAAGGAACTGCCGGATCGCTGTCGCAATTATTAGAGATTTGGCCTTGACATTGCTGTGGCCTCTTTATGGACCTTAGATTATTGCTTCTCAAGTGTTCACAAAAAGAAACAATGAGCCTTTGATTATACCAGCATTTGCACTATAAGAGATATTGTATGTCACAGATCAGTCAGCAGGTTTAAAATCAATAGGTAAATAAAGTTGGGTTGATAAATAAATGTTAATGATATAAGATAAATGATAAATGATATATGATATATGATATATGATATATGATATATGATATATGATATATGATATATGATATAAGATAAATGATAAATGATATATGATATAAGATAAATGATAAATGATAAATGATATATGATAGTGAAATATATGATCAAGTAGGTTCAATCTAAGTTCAATCAGTTAAAGTTAAACTAAGTTCAACCAGTAGGTAAATAAAAGGTGGAACAGGTGGAGTGTATTAAGTTCATATCACAAAAGTTTACACTTGCACCGCTCTCAATGCTTGGTCAAGAACCTCTTCTCTCGAAGACTTGCTAACAAGTGACTTGTAAAGCGCTAGATTATATGAAAATTTAACTTAAATTCTTTGGTGATCATCTGTGATAGCAATGTTCACACATTTGAGCTAAGGTTTAGTGCTGCCACTAAAGGCGGGTTCAGACTATATCGCAGTATGTCGCCGTTAATCACCCAACACTTCGGTGATCGTCTGTAACAACGATGTTCACACTATCACAAACCTATTCGCGTTTACATCAGCGAATAGTCCGTGATATAGCATTCTCATTATACATGTACAATGTCGTTATGGAAACGATAAGATCCTAGTCCGACAGCAATTGTCACAAAAGAAATTTGAGTCGAGCGATCCATGACAGCCAATCACCATAGCCGAAGTGGTGTACATTACACAGGCTGTCGTGGATGCTTGGCGAACTATCGAAAAAGTTTGACAGTTTCAAACGTTCCAGACGTATCCGCGTCGCCTCGCATTCCACATAATCAAAGAATAATCGCCGATAGACCAATACCAACATACAGTGACATAATGTGAACCAGCCTTGACCTAAGTTTATGCAAGCAATTTCTATTTATTCTGTTGATATTTTTTTAATATTCTCTAAGATCTTCAGCACGTAATAACACCAACACCGTGTTTATACTAAACTAGTAAAGACAAGCTTATTCTATACAGAATTTCCATAAACAATAATGTCGACTTTTTAACCATATTTATGCGAATAGCTCACACAAGAACAAACAAAGCTCTCCTCGTCACATCTAATAGTTTTCACATGAATTGTTGTGGTCCATAACATAAATAGCAGTCTGAAAGGCGGCTTGTGTTGTCGCAGAACGGCAAATACATTTCATAGAAAGACTAGAGAGAAGGAAGTAAACGCCGTGACCAGACCAGACCCGACCTACTAAATGATATTGGGTGCTGCTAAGTTCCCATGGTTTGTTATTATGGAAACGTATGGCAAATAGATCAGCGATGATGACGATAAAATCAAAGGCACAATAGACTATTACTCCAGCTAGGCTACTGGAACTTGTCA
Source organism: Watersipora subatra (assembly GCF_963576615.1). Classification (NCBI taxonomy): domain Eukaryota; kingdom Metazoa; phylum Bryozoa; class Gymnolaemata; order Cheilostomatida; family Watersiporidae; genus Watersipora; species Watersipora subatra. The sequence continues at coordinate 57,212,469 of NC_088716.1, read as the reverse complement.
GCAGGTCTGCACACTTCCTGAAGCTCACTCTTTTGTTCTGCAAGATAATGTTATAGAAAAACGAATTTAAACTTGACATGAACTAACAAATCTTTAAAAGGGAATGTCAGAACCGTTAGTAAAAAACCTAGTCAGACGGCAAAATGATTGTGTCCACTTGCATCAGCTTCTTCGCTGGGCCAATCAGCATAAATAAGTAGAATTATGGGTAACAACTATTGGTGACCGAAGCGACTTAACACCAAGATGGCTGACTCATAATTGTATTAATGTCTGTGAGTCGAGATCGATATGCAGACACTGAGACTAGAGGGTAATTATTGGAAAGCAAATAAGTATACGATAAATATGTAAATATTACTGTTGTAGTATATTATATGAAAGTTTTTTCTTATTTTGTTGTAAAATGCGAGTCTTCAATTAGAATGTTGCGATACCCAAGAATAATACTTTATTAATATAATAAACAGTAATATCAACATTATTTGTGCTGATCAGTAAGTGGTGCATGAGCAATCATATGAGCTTACACTTACTGCAAGTAAAGAGTGCAGCAGCTTTTTAAGAGCATTGTTGCACAAAGCCCCATGAGCTTTCCTGGACATGTCTGAGTCCAGTGAAACCAGAGACCTGCTCCAGTCGCTGAGAAAGATTAAAGGTTGGATGTCATTCCTGTTGCCTGTTATGGAAATTGAACCCAACCTATTGTTTGCATGTCAGGTGTTCTAGACCACTAGACCACTAGGCCACCACGGCTGCTCTAAAAGCAGTAAGTAAATCCTGGCTAGTAGTAGAGGCTGACTAGCGACATGAACACTATGGTAGTAATTTTATTCACTATGTTTCCATGGTGCGCAGTACTGCGAAGCAGCCCCCTCCGAAGTCGAGGGGATTGTACGTTTCCATGCTGCGCAGTGGTTTTCAGCAAATACCGCAAATTAGCCAGAGAAGAGAAATTGTATAAATTGAATCGCCTGATGGAGAAATAGAATCGATCACGGATACCGAACGTTATAAACAGTCTTTTTTTATTATTCTGTCGTCATTATACTTTTATTTACAATACACATTCACAAGGTTTTACAAACCTTAACACACTTTTTACATAGTAATACATTTTTAATAAGTATTTTTAAGTAATATATTATTTAAACGTTAATTTAGGACTTGCCACCTATTTTTCGAAGTGTTGGCATCGATAACAAAGTCCAGGAAAGTAATCACCTTATCATCCTCGTGAATGCAGACTATAATTAAATTTATGTGAAAGAAGATCGGAAGAATAGTGAAAAACAAGATTAGCAGAACAACCTTTGTACTAGTTTATTGCCATCGAAAAATCTGTCTCCACGGCATGAGAGCTATGCGCAGCCACTGCGCAGTCGCTGTTTCCTTGCTGCGAATTTGCACTGGCTTCGCACTGATCAGTGCGCAGTGATTTCAGTGCGAAGACGCCGTTTCCATGATTCGGAGATAGCGCAACTCCGAAGCACTGCGCATCATGGAAACATAGTGATTATTAGGTGGTGGCTATGATATTGGTAACAACTATTATGCAACTAAAGCAATAGGTACTCAGCGCAGCCATGATGGCTAGAATGATCCATTCTATTGTGCTAATATAGAACTATTTCTTTTGTTCACAACATGCCAGAGACAGTTTGAACGATACAGTAACACCACTTTTTACTTTTTACGAAGCAATTATGCTTTGGGCTGCTTTCTTTCAATATTAATATGAAGAGGTCATCAAATATGGCCTTGATAACATACATGTATGTGAATATTAAATAATACCAAGATTATCCTCTCTCTCTCGATGGATATCAACTATGTCATTCGCGGTCTTTTTTTATGCAAAACTCATTTATTTTGACTTGGGCTTATGAAGTAAGTTTAATTAATAAGCTTGAACCCAGAGTGTCACGCTGGGTTCAGGGTTCACTGAATCCCTTGGCACCGCCAGTTTTATGACCAAGTTTACACCTCATTAACTTGACTAGAAAACCAGCTGGCTCATTCAGTCAGCAGCCCTGATTGTCAACCACTACAGTGTAACATATACTATGTTTCCATGACGCCGCATGATGCACAAGTTTGAGCCAATCCGCAAGAGATCCGCATCATGGAAATGGCAAAAATGCGCAAGTTAAGCGAGTTTTGCTCTTCGCAAATCTTTATCGAATGTTTCATGCTTGCGAATGATGGAAACGACACTAGAGGAATGATACGCATTAAAATATCGCGCAGGCTATTCCATTATAAACATTTTCACACTTCAGTCGTTCTTATTTTGATTTTAGTTCCGAATGAGCTAATGTTCGGAATACTGTTAAGCTGCTAAGCCGACAAGACTGCGTGGCTATTTATTGACTTATGGGGTCAATAATTAGTGGTGCAGTCTTGTCTTTTTAGTTTTTACCGAAGGGCTGGAGTTAAATACTCCATTGAATGTCCATTTCAATATCAATTTAAATTATCCATCTCAATATCCATTGAAACACTTGCACAGTAACTCAACTTGCCCACAACTCCCGCGCATCATACCTGTCATGGAAACATAGTGACAAATAGTGGCAGTCTTCCTCATTCTACCTCTGTCCTTCTTGCATCGCTGCCTGTGGTTACGAGTTCACGCTGTTTGAGGAAGTTGCAAAAACCCTATTAACATGCAAATGTGAAACCTGTGCCAACTGTGCTGCTCTGAATATTTGTCTACCAAGGACATATAGACATATATCAGCAATTCTCCTCTCATCACATGGCCTATGTAGTAGACAGGGATTGACATAGTTGAGAGTTGCTCAGCCCACAAAGGATAGTCAGGATTTGTCTCACCCTCATTTCCGAGGAGCATTAGGCTTCATCTCCCTGTTTTTCTGCTTCAGCAGTAAAAAGGATTTTAGGTCGAAAGACACTGAGGAAGGTATTGAACAACCAGAGGTGGTTGAAATAAGTCCAAATAAAAGCAACAATCACATCGCAATGGGTAGCAGAAGCCAAAAAGCAATGCTTTCTTTCTGTTTCTCTATTTCCTGTCTTCTCTCCTTCTGATGCGTCTGAGAGCCACCCAATTATACAAAGTGGACATAGAGCTAATCTAATTTGGCAGCTATAAAAAATATTTGATTACCGTAGTAAATTATAGTGCATAAAAATAGGATAATGGTAGAATTCAGTTTCCTGTCATTATCATTAAAATATCTTCCCATTATATCTCACTCTACAATGGCTATAAATTCTTCATCTGAAATGGTCTTTGCATTAGTAGCTACTATAACATAGAGGAACAGTTTGTAAAATTATTATCAATAGAGAGTCATTATGCACACCTGTGCGATAGAATCTATAAAAATCAGTTTTCATTTCAAGATAATGGGGGTGTAGCAAAACTTTGAAGATCTCATTATGAACAACTTCGTCGCTGGCGAGTCAGTTGGAAAATGAGTTGACGTTGAGTTGGAACTGAAGGCTTCAATACTCTGGGTTTTAGTTGTGAGCCAGTATTAGACGTACATGTAGCATTAGGATTCATGAACCCAGAGCAAATCTCAGACAAAATTTTATCCTGCGATTCACATTAACTAGTGTTCGTTATCTTAGACCAACCTAGATAATATGACCTCTATGCTATTTGTTTATCTGATAATATGTAATTTGATGGGCAGTCCAAGACGGCTAGAGACAATAGCTGACCCTTTGAGACCGTCTGCCAGTCTCTGCAAGGTTTAGATGAATCAGGTTCTTTGGATCTGTCCACATTGTAATTCATATTAATATTTATCTGGGCCAGAGAACATATTTGACAACATATTAACGTATTGAGAACATATTTGGCTACTTGAAGTGGCCCAGACCTTAAGGCTGGTTCACTCTATATTCCGTTTAAAAATGAACTCATACAGAATCTTAGTAGATTTTATCAGAAAATATCAGTATTTTTCAACCATTTGGGATTGTTTTTGATGTTTGAGGTGGTCTGACAGCCAGGATGTTTCAAGATTGAAATCCACAAAACTAAAGCATGGGTAAAAGGCTCAGATCCAACGAAAGTGTGATTATGATGCCTATAGTTGCAAAGATATCGACAGAATAGAGACGCGTAAAGCTGTAATTTGAACGCAATTGTCGATATCAATTATAGCTACTAATTGATCACAACTAGTGCTGTCATTTCACACATTCTTTTTTTTCTGAGTATTTCAAACTCGATCAGGTTTTGTCGATTTTAATTTTGACACATTTTGGCAGTCAGATCACCTCAAGCATCAAATGTGATCATAAATGATAAAAGAATACCTTTTATTAATATATTATATATTATAATAATGATAATATATTATCAAAAAATAAAGACATTTTTTGATAATTTGTGTAAGTTCATCTTTAATCACAGATTTTAAATTTAGTCATTAATCGATCATTCAATCTTTGGTGATCATCTCTGATAGCGATGTTCACACTATCACAGACTCATCCGTATTTGCATCAGCAAATAGTATGTGGCATACCGTTCTAATTATACAGCTTATACAACGCGGTCATGCAAACTGCAAAATACAAGTCCTGCAGCAACTGTAAAGAAAGAAGGTATAGGTAAAGCAGTTTGCCACAGCCAATCACTATCGCTGAAGTGGTGCACATTGAGCAGGCTGTCACCGATGCTCAGCGAACTATCAGGAAAGTTTGACAGCTGCAATGTTTATAGGCTTTTATAGGCAAACTAGGTGAATGCCTGGGTGTTGCCCAGGTAACAAAAGCTTTTGCATTGGAAATTTAATTTTCAATTGACTAAGTTTCTTTTCCCATTTAATTTGAGTAACTTAAGCTAGTCTAAAATTTTACTATAATAAGAGCCATTATTAAAACTTAAGCCAAAGCTAGGAAAAAAGATTGCGTCATGATCTCTTTCACAATCATGATCTTTAAACGTGTTAGCTGAAGTGCCACTTTAACGAATTGGCATTAAAGATTGGCAGGCATATGATGTGCACAATTATTCCATAGTAGGACCAGTTGAATGTCTAGTGTAATAGATAGTATGCCTTTCTGCAGAACTGGAGGCTCCGAGTTCATTTTTAGTGCAAAGTAGATTTTTCATTCCTTCATCGCTATAACTGGACACACGAATGACAGACAAACATTGAGATATATATATTTAGTTATGCGCAGCCATGAGCACTTTCAAAGTGATAAAAACGTTGGCTCTTCGTGTTAAGTATGGTAGTGATAACTCTGTCCCACTGTCCTTTAAGTGTTGTCCAACAATAAAATACCAGAAAAGGTTTTTTAGCCATATGAGCAGGTTTCAACTAGGTGATTTAATTTTCTGTTTTCTTCCATGGGACGTTGTATTTGTTGGGCAGTTGTTTAGGGTTTTGTGAGCACCTCCGCAAAGAAGTTTTTTATATAAGATGCGTCTCTTCCCCTACTCTACATTCCATGAAACAAGGATATATAATTACATGTATATTCCTAACTGCTTTCATCTGTTAACAAGACTATTGTTACAAAACTATTTCCACCAGACTGCAAAAGCAACTGAAAATTCTCCAGCATTTGCTGTATTTGCATAGTGAAAGCTTCACTTGCCAGCCTAGGAACACAGGCTCTATCTTAATGACAGCAGCTGATGTATTCAAAATGATATCGTCAAAGCTGATACAGTTATTCCTCGTAAAGCAAGAGATAGAAGAGCAAACATTGAGATTCATGGAAGGGGTTGTACCACCAGACCACCTTTTCATGAAAGGAGACAACTAACAGTTCCATCAAAAGGGCCCTTCTGGTTTACATAATTCATGACTGGTTTAGTTTTTCCATTTACTTAGTAAACACGTACTGTTGCTACAGGAAACTCTCAAGCAAGTGATATTAATTTCATAAAAATTACCAGCTCACTGTTGCCTGGCTTGTCAATCATGCTCTGGGCAAAAAGTGGCAACTGACTCAGTCTCGAGCTGTAGCTACACATCAGGGAAAGATTAAAATTTTTGTTTTTGGTTTTCAAATTTTTGTGTAAGTTCTCATAGTTCTCGTTGATGGTCAGTGATGAAAGTGAGTGATTATGGTCATCAGAAAAGTGTTTAATCGTAAAAAAGACGGTGGAACTATTTCAGGTGAAAATATCTAGTCTTCGAACCCACAATTCACAACCCGCAACCAGCAACCCTCAAAATTCAACCCTCAACCCGCATCCAGCAACCCTCAAAATTCAACCCTCAACCCGCATCCAGCAACCCGCAATGTATATGGTATAAGTGGCCTACAGAAGATTTCCCTAATCATTGATCAGCTGGTAGGCCAGAGCAACCGATTATACAATTGTAAGCTTTAGAAAGAAGACGGCTCTAAATGTTTCACACATAGACTCAGCTCCACATTATCCGTAGCACCCAAACATCAACAGACACAAAGGGTCAACTAAGCTACCATCAAGGAAGGCACACTTTAACAAAACATCTGGGAAGTGCACAAACCCGTCCCTCAGTCTCTTTTGTAACAACATCATGCTCTTCATGTCGGGCCGTGATATACGAGGATTACATCATCATAACTGGTACAACAAGTCGAAATAAAATTTGCCTGCCAGATGGTAGTACTTACTGATATGCTCATGCTATTAAAACTGAGCTCAGTGCGTGCCCCCTGCGTCATCGTCATCGAGGAAAGATGAAATGTGTTGCAGTCCAACGTAGTTTGTGTGGGTAGGCAATATTTACTTGAGTTATTTAAACTAAGTTTTGGGTATAGATGCTCTTAGAGCCACATATTAGGGAAGTAACGAGTGAAGCCATGAACAATCATAGTGTGGCAGTGTGAGAGTGTGCAATGAGTGACAGTAAAACCATGCTTGGCGTCGGCTGAACCGAGCTGAAGTCATCACCAGCAGCTCAGTTGAAAATTGTCCGCAAACCGGTTGAATAAAATTGACTGATTTAAAACTAACACAGTTTTTTAACTACAATTTAGATAAAAAATTTGGAAACTAAAATATTCCAGTTTTGTTTAAGCTTCAAGGCAGAATTGGATGCCAAGGTAAAATAGTTTTGCATTCTACTCTTTACTTGTGCTTTGTAGTGCTCCTCATTTTTCCTCTGCTACACTCTGGCCAGATGGTACAAAATACTGTTAAAAGTACTTCTTAAAAATCAGATTTTTTATGAATTGAAACTTCGGTTGAAGTTTCCTAATATTCTCACCAAAATTATTTTACCAATTTAGTAGGGCCACCAATTACCAGTTCAGAGTTTTCAACTCAAATTAAACATTCAAAATAAAGCAGGTTCATTCCATACTCCTCACTCATAGTGAACATTGCATGGGGGAGGGGGGGGAGAGGGGTTCTGCAATAACCAGTTTTGTTTTAGTATCATCAATTTGTACTACTGTACAAGGGGGTAAACTGGATCAATGTGGGCCTATCACTGTGGATCAATGTGGGCCTATCACTGTGGATCAATGTGGGCCTATCACTGTGGATCAATGTGGGCCTATCACTGTGGATCAATGTGGGCCTATCACTATGGATCAATGTGGGCCTATCACTGTGGATCAATGTGGGCCTATCACTGTGGATCAATGTGGGTCTATCACTGTGGATCAATGTGGGCCTATCACTATGGATCAATGTAGGCCTATCACTGTGGATCAATGTGGGCCTATCACTGTGGATCAATGTGGGCCTATCACTGTGGATTAATGTGGGCCTATCACTGTGGATCAATGTGGGCCTATCACTGTGGATCAATGTGGGCCTATCACTGTAGATCAATGTGGGCCTATCACAGTGGATCAATGTGGGTCTATCACTGTCTCTATGTCAGGGTCAATCCACAAGCTTACATCTTCTGCAAGATGGAAGCGACAAAAATCCGCAAGTCAGGTGAGTTTTGTAAATTCTTATCGAATGTTTCATGTTTGCGAAAGATGGGAATGACACTTGCGGATGATGCACAAGAAAATGCCCTGTAAACTATTCCACTTTAACCATTTTCCACACTTCAGTCGTTCATATTTTAAATGTCTACCGCTAAATGAGACAGAAGTGTGTCACTATGACCACTGGCATAGAATTCCTCATCTTTTTACACAAAGCTCCCGTGTTAATCCGGAGCATTCGAATGTCCATTGAAACACTTGTCACACTTGTCGCACTTGTCACACTTGTCACACTTGTCAAACCCCAAGTATGCACAGCTCCAAATAGGCATCATCCGCACTATAAAAACATAGTGATTGTAGACTACTTTGGTATCTTGTTACGGGCATTTATATAACTGTACTAGTTGCATGGCAGCAAATTTGGGAGGAAGGTAAAAAGAATAAAAAGAAAAGGTGTCCAATAGAGTTGGCTAAAAACACTGCTGATACACCGCTGCAGGGACAGAATAATAAAGCTAATTTATTTATAACTATTTGTTATTTCACTTTTATGTTTTATTATTATAATCAATTAAATGAAGTAGAATATTTAGCTGCTATTAAATGTCTGACGTCTGATTTGTTCAATCATTGCTGTATTCAGTGATTCTTGAGTGACTACTGTTTAATTTACGTTCAATTTAAAAATTGAAATTTTCTGAAAAGCTCAAGAGAGTAATTGCATTTTATTCATTCGGCATCTTTCTTACACGCATGCATATCATTGGTATGACATCAATTGTTTTTAAAAGCAATTTTAACCAATGGTGTTGAAATTCTCTCTCCTGCTATCTCAACAACCACAGCCCTAGTGGTCTAATCTCGATTAGCTATTCTTCGACACTCCTGCTCTCCATTGCGAACACTATAGAGAACCACCCGTTCATCTCTTGAGATATATCTATTAGGTTCAGAGGCTACATAGTAAGGTTTGTTTACACTATATCTGACTATGATGGCACTCATGGGAACCTGCCGTCTCATGTCTAATTAACTACCTTGCACTGGGTGATTCTAAACAACATTATCGAAAAATAATAATATGACTTCAGCCATGTCAAAACATGGTGTAGGAAATGCACTGAAAGATGAAAAAAAGTGACTCATCATCTCATACCTGAAATTAGGGTGAGAAATGCATATATAATTTATATGCATTTCTATATGCATTATATATAATGTATATATATAATGTATTATATATAATACATTATATATAATGTATTATATATAATACATTACATATAATATATTATATATAATACATTATATATAATATATTATATATAATACATTATAATACAATAATAATACAATAATACAATATGATAATACAATAATAATAATACAATATAATACAATTGAATTATTGAATCAGTGAATTATTGTATTTTAGAAAAAAGCCCCATTGGTCTGTGAAGTTTGGATCAGTTTGACAACTTTATTTCGGTTATTCACAAGTATTTCATTTTTCACTTTTTGCTATCATTTGTTATTCTAGATTTCTTTTCAAATTTGAAGGCATTTTCTGCTATTCCGCAATCGTGTCCATATCTTGGAGCATGTAACTTGTAACACTATCACTATTTATTTCCTCTTCCTTTACAACATCCGACAGCAGCTCTAAACACATTTTTCTAAGCTTTCCGGTGGTTATTACGAAACGCCAAGTCATTCTGTTAGCTCACAAAAGTTGTCTCTTGTCTAAAACTCATGCTTCTGGGATTTTGTTTTCAATGTAATAAGTTTCATTCAATACATGTTTACTTCAAATTTAATTGGGCGAAAGACTTACTATTTTTAAAGGTATATGAAATATATTTCGGGGAAAACTTTCTAGACCTACCAAGGAGAAGAAAAAAGCGACAGTGGCCGTTTACGGCAAAGGAAAAGACTGCTTAAAAGTATGTGTTATTCAGGTTATTGCTGTGATATTACAATCCGCTAGAAACTCTCATAAAGGAGACAGCACACATGAGTTCAATTAACAATGTTCAGGAGTATCAGAGCATCCAATGTGGATGCTGGCTGTGTAGTCATGACCATGACCAGTGTGATTAGAGTGAAGAATTACGTCATAAAATATTTAAGCGAAATGTTTGCTAATCTGCTTGAGCAAATTCCAGTTTGGATATTTAGGCATTATGCTTATTATCTCAGCATCAGCTGGCTTCTGAATAGAAATCCACAGTTTGGAATTTGACTTTTAGACGTTCCAGTCAAGTGATTTGAGTTGCTGTGACTGAATGTTCTTAATAAGCTTTCCAGCCAGAGGCACTGGCCAGTTAATGAGTAGGCTATCACTATGTTTCCATTGCGCGGGATGACGCAGATATGGAGTTGCACACATGTTTAGTTACTGCGCTATAAGCGGTTTAATGGAGATTCGCATGCTGCGGATTAACGCAGAGACTGCGTTAAAAAAGATAATGATATTTACGTCAGCGGTCATAACAGCGTACTCGTATCTTATTAAATCGAAATAAAAATGACTGAAGTGAGTAAAATGCTAAATAATGTTTAAAATAGCTTGCATGGCAATTTTTTGCGCATCATTCGAAGTGTCTTTTCCATCTTACTGTTTCCGGACCATATTTACTGGATTGTGTTGGCAACAAAGCAATTGATTGTATTTCATTGCGTATATTATTGTACCCTGTAAAATTATAAAAGCAAGATGTACTAAAAGAAATGATAGCAAAACACATAAGTGCTTGTAAATAAAATACACAAAACAATAAAACAGAGTACATTGACATGTGGTTATATGATTGATTATATAATAGGCATAAGGCTAAAAGCTACACTTCCTTCCTTGCATAATGAATGTAGTACATTGTGATACAATACAAGCATTTAATAGCAAAATATGCATTAAAACTTTAAAACAAACTCAAAAGATAATAAAATGTATGCGATAGATAGTAGATATTAACTTACAATTCCTGGTCTCTTCCAGTTTCAGTTGTCCAGAAATATAAGATATAAAGAAATAAAAGATAATATTTGTTTGCTAAATAACTGTTTCTTTAGCTTGAAGTTTATACCAACTTCTTTGCCCTAGAGGCAGCAGCTAAGTGACCTGCAGAGTGACCTGACTTTTTGGTCATGTTACCATGAATGGACAACAAAATTGTTGTTTGCCTGGTGAGGGCAATTGAGGACAAGAATGCAAAAACTATTAAAGTCTGTTGAAGCTATAACATCAATTGGCCTGATTCATCCCAATACATCGGAGGGAGGCGCTGTTGATGTGATAGCTTTTACAAAAGATTATCAAATGTTTCACTATGCAAGGAAGGAGAGAAAAAAAAATACAAAGTTAGACATGTACTCGGTCGTCGTAATGGTATGATAAACCGTATCTCTAGCGAAGCAGTTGAGTAACCACGTGATTATATATGACTAAAATATATTAATACTAAATATAACGAGAACTACTCTTCTACATAGCACTAAGCGCTGCCGCCCTGCTCCGACGCACCTGCATGGTACCCGCCGACTGGAACCAGTAAGGCCAGCCTTTGAACACTTCTAATGACTTTGGTGTCATTTGTCCCTTTGTAAATGTTGACCTTTTCATTTTGTTTGAAGTTTTTGTATGTCACTGACACACGACGGACTTTACCGTCTTTACTGGGAAAAACTTCTGAGACCCTAGCTATATGGTACTTTCCCCGAAGATGGTTTTGGTCAGCTACAGCTACGATATCTCCAGGACATAGGTCCCGGTGAGACTTGCACCACTTTAGTTGATGTACCATGGTTGGTGCGTACAACTCACACCAATACTTCCAAAATTTGTCGCTTATACCACTAATTACTGCAAGACGAGACAAGAAACTGTGGTCAGTAGACCAACCCCCTGGGTTAGGAGCTCTGGCTCGACCTAGAAGAAGACAATTGGGTGTTAAGACAGTTATCTCAGAGTCATCTGAGGGTACAACACCAATCGGTCTTTCATTAAGCATATTGGCTGTTTCTGAGCACAGTGTTAAAAATTCTGCAGAAGTCATTCTTTGTTCGCCTATTGCTAATTTGAAGCATCGTTTAGCTGACTTGATCAGTGATTCTACTGCTCCTTGGTGCCAGGGACTATCCGCTGGCCCAAAGAACCATTGTGTTCCATTATCAAGAGCTCTTTTATACAGAGAGTCATCTCTCAATCTTTTCCACACTTCCTTCAGCTCTTTTTCTGCCCCGACTAGTTGTGATCCAGGGTCAGAATATAGCTTTTCTGGCCATCCACGTACTGCTGTAAATCGTGCTAGAGCCAGAATAAAGGATTGTGTATCATAGCCAAAAGCGGCTTCTATGTGTACAGCTCTGCTGTAGAGATCTGTAAACATAATACCATAAGCTTTTCCGGTAGTTCGTTTCTGGACCTCACCTCTTATTGCAAAAGGTCCAAACAAGTCTACCATTACATGGTTGAATGGAGGGCTGGGCTTCAGCCGCTCAGCCGGTAGCGGTCCCATTACTTGTTCCAAAAGTTTGGGATCTCTAACCCTGCATTGCTGACAATCATTCTTGGCCTTCCTGGCAAGCTTAGAACCATGAGGGGTCCAATGTCTTTCCCTGAACTGGGCTAGCGTAGCATCTCTGCCCCGATGACCTGCCTCATGAGCTTCTTTCATGACTAGCATAGTGTACCAATGGTCACTAGGCAATAGGTGCTGCTGGTGTGGTAAACCAAACGGGTTATGGACTGTCCACCTCCTGCCTACCACCCATGTGCCATGGGAGTTTAGCTTAGGTTGAAGTCGTTTATACTTCCCATTAGCAGACAGTTTCAAATCATTCATTGTACTTTGAACGTTCTTGGTGATTACATCTTCAGCCTGGTGTAATATATCAGTGGTGATGTGTTGTGTCTGACCACCTTTGAAAGACTTGCTTCTCAGTGCACCAAGCACGCGAGCTAGTGTCCACACCACTTTCCTTGCTTTGCTGAATCTAGTGTATTCAATCAGCGATCTACTTTCTTTTGCTGCCTCTTTCACAGTAGCCGTTAGTACCACTCTATCACTTTGTGTACTATTAATATTTGCATATGATTGACTGGACCTTATATTCCAAGTATCTTCATCTGTGTAAAGAAAGTATGGTCCCTTCCACCATTCTGAGTTGGTGGTTAACTCTGCTAAAGACTTTGGTCTCGTGAGTATGTCAGCAGCATTTTCTTTGCCACTAACCCAGAACCAACTAGACATATTACCTTGAGTTGCTGCCTGAATTTCTCCAAGGCGAACTCCTTCGTACATTTTGAATCTTGTAGAGATTCCATTGAGCATGTGCAAGACAGTCTCAGAATCTATCAGGTGAACAACTTTCTCAAACGAGAATCGCAATTCTCTTTCCAGCAATTGTCTGGCCCTCTTTGACATCACAGCACCATTCAACTCCATTTGAGGCACAGAGAGCTTTTTCATAGGAGCTATTCTACTCTTGGAACATATAAGTCTAACAAAATATGAACCATCAGCCAATTTCCAGCGAATATAAGCTGCAAATCCATATGCGATTTCACTGCCATCTGAGAAGATTACTAAGAGAGGTTGGCCTATAGCATTACTTGGCTTGAGATATCTTTCGAATGTCATATCTGGTAGGTGAATGAGTTGTTCAAAGTAGCTTACCCAGTTTTTCCTCAGCTCATCTGGTATAGGTTCGTCCCATTTGAGACCTAGAGTCCAGGTATCTCTCAACATGCACTTTGCTTGCAGAGTGAACGGACTTACTAATCCTAGAGGATCGTATACTTTCATGACTTGCTCCAGCACTATTCTGCGCGTCAGTTTTAAGGGTATTGCTGCTGGAATTTTCTCTGCAGTGAGGTTTTCTTCTGTGTGCTTGCCCCTTTTCTTGCTAGAAAAGTTGAGATTTGAGCTGATGCTTATTTCATCTTCTTTTGGATGCCAGACCACACCTAGAACTCTGGTAGTGTGTCTTTCTCTCTCATCAGCGGGTGGTGTGTCAGCAGTAGTACGGGGAGCAGCCTCACCTGAAACCTGCCACCCTTTTACACGAAACCCCACCTTTGATAACACTTCTTCTGTATCTTTCGCCAGCCCTATCGCAGACTCCTTGCTGCTGGTTGAGTCTACAATGTCATCTACATATGTAGCATGTCTCAGGAGCTCAGCTACTTGTGGGTAATCGTTCTCAAATAGTGTAGCTGTTTTGTAGATAGCTTCACTACTAATGGCTCCAGCAGGTTTGTCTCCCATGTTTACTCTTTGAATTATGTACACATCAGGATCGCGATTGGAATCAAGGTTTCTCCAAAGGAAACGGTGGCAGTGTTGTTCTAACTCTTCTATATATATGGAGTTGAACATTTTGCGAATATCTCCTACAAAGGCTGTGTTATCCTCTCTCCACCTTAGCAAGATTCCAAGCAAACTGTTTAAGTATGCATCAGGACCTTTACCCAAGGCGGAATTGAGGGAGATTCCCTTGTAGGATTGGCTAGAATTGAACACAATTCTAACAGGAGTCGTTTCAGACTTGGGATTGTTGACAGCTAGATGGCTTATGTAGAACTTTGGGCCTGTCCAGCTATTTGCTTCCTCTTCGGTGAGTTTTCGAGCCACATTTCGTTCCACCATATCTTGTATTTGATCATTATATACCTTGGCCCACTGGCTGTCCTTGCTGAGAGTGTTCTCGCAACTTTTTAATGTTGCCAGGGCTGAAAAGTAGTTGTCTGGAAGTGTGTCAGGGTCCTTTATCCATGGATACTTTGTTATCCATCTTTTATTTTCTTCGTCATAGCAAAGGTTGGTTCGAATCAAGTCCAGCTCTTGCTGTTCTTGAAACGAATAGGTGTGCCCTATTATTGGGCACTTAGCACACTTGCATCCTCCACATTTGGGGTTTATTGCTGTGCCAAGTTGTTCTCCTTGGATGAAGGATTCTACTTCTGACATGCTTGTCTTGGTGACAGCTATGTTGCTTGTCATGTCAAAGTGACGAAGTTTTGTATTCGCAAAGTTTGTTGTAACTTTACTCACAGCACTGACATTGTAGGCATCACTACAGTTAGTTGCAACAGTTGTAGCCTCTGCTAGATGAGGGTGACTGCCCTGCAGGCAGATACCAAGCTCACCTTCCATTATGCTCAAGTGCTTTCCACTTTTGTAGAGTTCACGTTTAGGGTGCAGACCATAATAGTCATTGCCCAGTAGTATATCTACTGTCTCTGAAGCTCTAGAGAGCAGGCTAGTGTCAAGGTAAGGAAACAGGTTCCTTATGACCTCACCATTTAGCCTTGACACTGAACCTGTGATTCGGTCCATGCCGTAAGCTATGACTTTGACGGAAGACCCGTCAGGTGTGACTAGAGGTATCTCATATTGATGAGTTTCATACTTTGTAGTACATCCCCCCATAGTCACTACATCGAGAGTTACCGGACCTAAGCGCTTAGCTTTGATCAGTTTAGCAGACTGTTCTCTTATGTATGAACAGTCTGAACCACCATCGAAAAGAATAGTGGCTCTTGTTTGGGTACCAGATACTTTTGCCTGCATGATGGGCAGAAGACTGGTAGAACTACCAGCTGCGGCTTTATTAGCCGAGGCTGTCACTTGTGGTTTTTGTGATTCATTTCGCTCATTGGGTTTGTGTGATCCTGATTTTTGATCATGTTTGTAGTTGTTGGTATTTTGAGCAGTGGATCTACACATGAGGTAATGATGGTTAGTCTTGTGACATGTTCTGCATGAATCTTGTGCCTTACAATGCTCTCGTTTATGTTTACCAAAGCAACGGAAGCATAACTTTGCTTTTTTTAGAGAGTCAAGTTTATCAGACAAGGTCATTTTACAAAATTCCCTGCATTCATGGGTAGCATGTGTGACATGTGGTTGTGAGTGAATTGCACACTTAGAGTTGCTGTTGTTCTTATCTATTGTGGAAGTGGTTTCTACTTGAGCTTGTGCATGTAATGACTGTGTGTTTTTCCTACTTTGTTTGGGATTATCTTGCATTGCTTTCGGCGCACCCTTTTCAGAGGTCCTCAAGCAGTCATCTCTTTCATCTTCTAGAAATTCCATAAATGGTTGGAAAGGATGAATTTTGTTTTCTTGGGGTAGCTGTCTGTAAATCCTTCGCCAGAGCTTTCTTGCTCCAGCAGGAAGTAAGTCAGACAGGCTATCGATTTGATGTAATGTTACGGCATCTAGATGACCTATTTCTCCTAAGCTGCTATAGCACATTTCTATTTCATTAGCAAAGTTGACCACGCCATTGGAATCATTTTCAGCTATAGGTTTTAGTTTACTAAACTTTGTGAAGGTATCTTGAACAGTGTGACTTACATCACTGTATATAGAGTCTAACCTAGACCATATACGTGCATATGCATCAGGTTGAGTGGCAAATATAGCCTTGACATGTTCAGCAGCTCGGCCGTTTAGTGAGCGCTTCAAGGCCCAAGCTCGCTCTTCATCATTAGGATACTCACGCTCTCCATGTTTTCTCCATATAGCCCTAAACTCTGGCCACTCATTTCGATTACCGTTAAATGTTGGAGGCGGAGTTTTTTTGAACTTTGTGTATTTGCTGTTGCAAAATTGTTCATGTGGTGCCTGTGCATGTACTTGTTCATGTATTGACACTTGATTTTGCATTGGGGGTGCGCGTGTGGAATTATCTAGTGCATTTACTTGAGCATTGCCTGAAATGCCAAATGTTAAGGTTTGCCTACTTGCTATTGGGTGCAATGTACTAGATCTGATTGGTGAGCTATAAGCAGAAGTTACTGATGCAGCTCTATTGTAAGGTGAACTCAATGCTGGAGTTGTATGATCGGTCAAACTGTATGAACTTATAGGCCCATTGCCTATTACCTGTGCTCTGACACTACTTATGTTCTCGGGCTGGCTTGTTATGTCCGCGGATACCACAGGTGGCCGATCCACAGCGCGGTCAGACTCAGAACCACTGGTCAGAGAGGCATTACTTGAAGTTGGGCGGTGTACCGCAAGAGAAGAGTTCTCAAACGTACTTGTTCGCGTTGTTTCGCGCCCCCGCTTATGTAACAGTTGTCTAACTTTGTATGACCTAACATCTAATTCACAAACATATGAATTCATTTCATCTACTAACTCGGAAAGTGATAACACAGGTGTAATTCGAATAGAAAAACCTCTAATGCTCTCAGTAACAACACTAGTTTCATCTAAAATGCCTCTAATGCTTGCTACATTATCATCAGTAATGGCTTCAGATTTACTCAACAATTCATCTAAATCCCTCAACACAGTTTTGAATTTAGATACAATAGGTTTGCTTTCATTTGTCAAAACAGTATTGGCTAGCTTGCTTTGTAGGCTATTATACGACTGTAAAGCACTGTTATATACTTCTTCTACTGCCGTCTGGTAAGCTGCCAGGTCTAAACCACCAACTACTTTGTATGAATCATACCTTCCGTCCTCAGTTGACACAAATTCTTCATAGATTAGCTGACATACCGTGAAGTCATCATATGCATTGTGTAAGGCCTGGTGGTCAGCTTCTAACTCACTTAGGTTGCTGGTCGACTTTAGCTTTCTATTCAGACTGTTAGCAGCTGTTGTCACTTTGCTTCTGAGTTTAGATCTCTGTTCTTTCAAAGCTTTGGGGTCATTCTCTTCAGCCATTATGATAACTTGAAACCGCTAGGCCAAAGTCCTAGAATTGGTACTGTTTCCGGACCATATTTACTGGATTGTGTTGGCAACAAAGCAATTGATTGTATTTCATTGCGTATATTATTGTACCCTGTAAAATTATAAAAGCAAGATGTACTAAAAGAAATGATAGCAAAACACATAAGTGCTTGTAAATAAAATACACAAAACAATAAAACAGAGTACATTGACATGTGGTTATATGATTGATTATATAATAGGCATAAGGCTAAAAGCTACACTTCCTTCCTTGCATAATGAATGTAGTACATTGTGATACAATACAAGCATTTAATAGCAAAATATGCATTAAAACTTTAAAACAAACTCAAAAGATAATAAAATGTATGCGATAGATAGTAGATATTAACTTACAATTCCTGGTCTCTTCCAGTTTCAGTTGTCCAGAAATATAAGATATAAAGAAATAAAAGATAATATTTGTTTGCTAAATAACTGTTTCTTTAGCTTGAAGTTTATACCAACTTCTTTGCACTAGAGGCAGCAGCTAAGTGACCTGCAGAGTGACCTGACTTTTTGGTCATGTTACCATGAATGGACAACAAAATTGTTGTTTGCCTGGTGAGGGCAATTGAGGACAAGAATGCAAAAACTATTAAAGTCTGTTGAAGCTATAACATCAATTGGCCTGATTCATCCCAATACACTTACAATCGATAATCAATCAATCAATAAACAATCAATATACAATCGATAAAAATTTGCAAGTAGAAAACTCGCTTGACTTGTAGGTTTTCGTTACTTCTATCTTGCAGATGATGCAAACTTGCGGATTAACCGCGTCATAGAAACATCCCTGATAACCGAAATGCATAAATAAATGATATAAATAATAAATTACAAATGATAAAGTAAATAATAGTGTTAATAATAATAATATCTCGTTAGGAATTTTTATCATACAATATTCCTTAAAGGAATGTATCATGTTCTTTATTAGTGAGCTCAGTGGCTCGTGTTCTTTTGTTTCATGTTTTCCTAGAAATATATTAGTTTTTGTTAAGATAAACTTATATTCATAAAAGCTGAAGTTGTCTACTTTTTTTTATTTAAAACTGGCAGCTTAAAACAATTGAAGTAAATTCTACCGCTGTTAAAAGTTAAAAGTAAATGACATAAATATATGTTGTTACGCAAACTATTCTATTGTAATAATATCGCAAATTGTAAATGACACAAATAAACATCAGTAAGTTAACATAACTTATAAATATAATGTAAGTAACCTATTACAGGCTTTACAAGTTCTATGGCAAACATTACAGAGCTAAACACCCAACTAGAGTTGATGTGCGCAAATTATGTAATTATGTGCTCAAGGTCAAACCAACTCCACAACATCTTTTAAGCTATCATATCCCTACTCGTCAGTCCTCCAGGTGTCACTGTAAAAGATTGAGTGACACATTTGATACACGCTGCCACACAGCTCTGATAAGCAACTCACTATTTTATTCTTTCTTTTATGGACAGCAACCACCTTTATTATTTTACCACAATTTCTATTATCTCATTGGCTTCATGCATTGCTCGTAAATAAAGTTCATATTCATTCATATAAAACACATGACTATGTAAGTAGATGACAATAAGAACAACACAACAGCATTAAAGGTTTCACTGCAGAGATTTATTGTTAGAAATAATGATTTTTATTAACATTTAGTAAATAATAATTGTCAAGAGATATATTATTGAATATATTATAACATATAAAGTTGAAAGTACACAACAAGGCTAAAGACTATTTACAAATGTCAGAACTGACATGTACATGTAAATAGCTATTTGCTTGTTTGTCTGAGGTGAGGTGTCCACAAAGTTCTGTATTTAGTGGTAGAGTAGATGCTAACTGTGATTTATCAGTATTTGATCACAAACTCTGCCTTCACTGCTTTCATTAAAAATACCTGTGCTCATATAATATATAATATAATGATATATATACTAATATATCATAATATCATATATCATTGTTATAATAATGTAAATATTATAACAATATGTAATATTACTGAACATAGAAAGTTCATCTTAACCCTACTTTTGAGTGAGTTTTCAAATCTTCAAAGTATTGCAAACAACTATAATATGTATTCAAGCACCTTTGGAACAATATTGTTGGATATATTTCTTTCGAGAATATGCTATAAGAGAGAAGTTTTGAATCCCACTGCATAAAGTCAAGAGCAAACAATCGAGAACAGAGAGGAGGATGACAAGTTATCAACTTTCAAGAAGTTGTGTCGACACAATCTACCGCAGCCAGCCAATCAGCTTGCCTCAACCTGATAACATTATATCGTCTCCCATTGTCTCGTGGGAAAATGATCTTACGACAAAAAGCTTGCCTATAACTTTAAACATGCGGTCGACCTTGAAGCTGTTTTTTATCAAAGAAACCTTCATACAGTCTCAAAGTGTGACATTGTAACAATTTGTAAGAATTTGCGCTCATTAAGCCCTTGGCACAATTCTATTGCTTATCAGCATGTTTCAGATATAAAACACATGTTTGCAATCTGTCCCAAGTCAAAGTGCACTGTTTAGGGTATGAGAAATCAATTTTTCCCACACTTACTGCGTCTACGAGCACGCGACTTAGGGGTTCTATGTAAACACGGCTTCTCAGCTGAGGCTGGGGATTACTTGTAAGCTTCTACTGTAAATTTCTATGAATAGCTTTACTTAGCAGTCTACATGTAACTCTTTCCAAATTGAGAACAGATTACCATTTCACTGCCATTCATGTACATATTTGGCTTTCGGCCTACTGCCAGCCATTTTACAGAAAACTGCCGATTTGGCTGCATGATATGTACACAATTTCTTTCAATTTCAAACTCTATCTAGAACATTTTTGTTATATATTTTATGTTGCCAACAGGCTAACAAACAGAGCTATACAAAAATTCAATGTATCTATACTATGTGCATTGCTAAAGCTATGTAAAGCTTCAATTGCTGGAAAGCTATTGCGATACTCTACAATGTTCCTTAGTTTTACAAAACTATTACTTTCAACACCGTCAGATTCGGTGCGGTCACTTTCATTGTCTGAATATTTGTTTCATTCTTAATATAAATCGGCTATAATTTCATCAGCAAAATTAATTTTGTTTCTAACATGGGAGGTACTTGCAGAAATCATGTTACAATTAAAAAGTTTGATTATCGGAAAAAAATGTTCGTTTTGACTTGGAATTTCCAAATAAAAGAATAGAATTTGCTTCACGAATATAAATTAATTTTTCAAAACATTGTTCAGGCAACACTCTTAACGTCTTAAAGATATTAATGATCGTTAGTTGCGTATCATTAGTATTTAGTTACTATGCAACCACAGCAAATTTGACAAAAAAGCATCTACGGCAGTTGACCATAGAATTCGCATAAACTCGCATATGGCTGTGAACGAGTTAAATTGGTCAAAAAGGTTTAAAAGCACAACAAATAACACACAGCATAGCTCTATGGGCATAGTTCTATGTGCATTACTTTATGTGATAAAGTGCTGACACCCTTTACCATGTCGGGGCTATAAAATGTCCTCATTATTGCTGCTGATCCTTAATTAAGTGAATGTAAAAGTTGTCCCTCTTGCGTTTTTAACTTTATTTGCCATTGATTTCATCTCTAAGAGGAAAGACCTTTTAGAATGATCTGTTAAGAACATAGTTCATACAGAAGAAGAAAATGTGACAACAAGTTTATTTTTATAATTAATTGCTTTAATTATTATTATTCATTTTATAAAAGCAGATTATATATTTGCTCATATAAACAGAGCTAGATACCGTTTGAGATAAGCTGATATGTTGTAATTAAAATGTCTTCTAGAGCGCTTGTTGAGATCTCTTTGACGTTACTAGCTACAACTTTCCTTAAAGTTGAGTCAAATTAGACTTGGGAAAGTTAGAATGATTTGCCACATGGTGCACGACGGTGCCTCATTTGAACCAATCTAACCCAATCTAACTTTGGCTAGTTCTCGACCAATAATTAAATTCTAGTCACTCAATTTCACGTCAATGTACCCAGAGAACATTTTAACCCATAAACAAAGCAAGCTAAATGTGAACATGCACGTCAAGCTTTTCGTAGACAATTTACAGTAGTTAGAGGAGCTCGTGATCGTGAGTATTGCTAGTCAGGTGACTGAATAGCATTAGGCTTCAAACTAACAGATTTGTCATGTATGGCCTATAGAACCTGACTGGGATAGCCACAAGCTGCAAACAACTCGTGATTCTGAGTGACAACGCGGCATTATGATTGTTTGTCCAAGGAGTGTGCATTGCACCTAATCGGCTATCGCGAACAATAAGTTTATGATCAACTAACTGCACATTTGAAGTGTTAGCTGGTATTACTTCAACCTCTCCTTGCTAGCACACACGTGTAAGATGCTGGGAAAAGACTGGAGATGTTTAACTTGGAAATCTTTAATGCAATCTCTCACTTTTCTTGGTTAATCATTGCTTCCCCCAGTGAGCGAAAGAATATAATAATAAAATATTAATAAAAATAAAATAAAAATTAATAAAGTTATCTTTTATAAAGTCACTGTAAGCATTTATCTTTTTATGTAGGATCAAAGGGCATGAGTGTTTAAGAACCATGATGAAGGGTGTCACAGGTGGCACTTTGACTCTTCACAAAATGTAAGAGGAAAAAAGCGAACTGTGACAGTTTCTAGTCCAATGACTCTCGTTGATGGATCTCACTGGGTCAGAGTATGAGAAAGATTTATGAATTCTCTATATTTTGTTCATTTTTATACATTTTTGTTAATTGAAAACTTTTTTATTGAATATTTCTGCTGCACGAAGTACTGAAGTCAAAAAATATAAACCACAAATAGCAAGATATTATTGTATTCAGAATTTACAAAGTTTTTACTTATTAACTCATAATACAGCTGTGATAATAAACCAATCAGGTCGTCTACCGCATTAAAACATTTGCTTCATCAAAGTAAGCACTACTCTTTGGCAAAGACAATAAAGTTAATTCATAAATAATGCTACTGAGTAATAGCATGTTATCACCAACTCTTTAGTTTAGCAATCATGAAAATTCTCCCTACTTGTATTTTAGATCCAGTACACTGAT
Organism: Watersipora subatra; assembly: GCF_963576615.1. Taxonomy (NCBI): domain Eukaryota; kingdom Metazoa; phylum Bryozoa; class Gymnolaemata; order Cheilostomatida; family Watersiporidae; genus Watersipora; species Watersipora subatra. The sequence continues at coordinate 57,189,730 of NC_088716.1, read as the reverse complement.
AATCTATTAAAACAATAGTTTTCCTACCATTAGCACTAATGTTGAAGTCTATCGATCAATCGTTTAATTGCTCTCAGTATTAGTAACTGGAATGCTACGATGTCATAATTGGCAGTTGTAAAATCAGTATAACACATACCTAGCTAAAACTAAAAGAGTGTTTAGTCACATGTGAATTGGTTTTGAATATAAGTTATTTTATTCAGAATAAGAATGGATCTTTCTCACAGCTATAATTGCTATAAATAGGTTTGTTGTTCGCTTGTTATGGCTGTTAATTGGCTATTATTAGGTAAGTCTGTTTGCAAGCATCTCTCTACAGTCGTAAAAAGCTCCTTCATTTGTCCATGGGCTTTTTCTGTAAACCGACTGAAAAAGCTAAGGCTTCCATCTTGAACAAAAGACGTGTGCTAAGCATTGTATAATATTTCAGATGAGAACTTTTGCAGTTGATTTCAATTGAGACGATTTGAAATATACTAAGGAGTTACTTACTGCAGAGCAGATAACTCTTAAAACGTTAATAACATTTTTAGACTGAGTTCTTTTCTGACTGTATAGAGAACTCCCACAGTCTGAAACGCTAAATTATGATCACGTGGCATCGAAGTGGCCATATTGGGATTCACACAGCTAAGATAAAAGCGCTTTCACCTTCACGTTGTAATATTGGTATGTATTTCAGTTAACGAAATGTTTTTGCTGACGATGAAGGCCTCTCATATGTCATATTTTCAAATGGGCAGCAAAAATATTTGAAAGTGGCGTTGTTTCTTACTGTCTACAGTACATAAAAAAGAAAATATAATCGGCATCTGATCAGCTGGCGTAATTTACCTCATACATTGCTAGCGCTAGGAATTTGTTCGTGCATTGTTACTCTCACATTGTCCTTTTTAAACCACTCATGGTATTTTCTGAAAAGTAGTTTATTCATTACAATTTTACTAGCTGTTGCATTTTAACTTGCTACTACTAATCATCCTGTGAATTAAAAATATCAACGGTTCTGCAAAAACTCGAGATCTTTTGAATGATGTAAATATTGGGTCCAATATTGTAGCTTATCAATAGAAATTACACAGTAATAAATTTGCGTTTTCAATTAGCTTGAAACTCAATTGACAATTTTTCAATGAGTAATTATCTAAAAGTTATGTATTACAACAATCATGCATTATGGGTGTATATATAGACAAAATGTATTGGAAGTTGGTGTTGGTAGTAAAAGCCATAGGTCGCAATATTACATGTTAGCAATGTGTGATGATAGCAAACTTACATATTCTGCTGAACTTATCAGGTGCACAAAAGTAAGTGCATGCATGATAATGTAATTATATAAAGCAATTCAATAAAACATACCTAAAACCTCTAATTGAATGCCACCTTTATTTGAATGCCACTTTTATTTAACAGCTACTATAGGAGAAGGGTTGAAAAATAGAGCGCCGCCCTTTAATTGAGTGCCACCTCCATTTTACTGCCACTTTGACATTATATGATCTTTACAAACCCATAATAGCAAGTGATCAGTAGAAAAGTGTCCCCAAAGTCGTATTAATAATGACTTGGTTACATCAGTAACGATTAATTATTTTGTTTTTTCTGTTCATATCGAAGTCCGTTTTCCAACTCCAAAGCTTTTTGGTGATTTTCGTTAAAACTTTGAAAGCAACACCAAAGAAATAATTAACTGGATCAAGCTAATAGTAGTTCCTTGTGTGACGCGGTCCTTGATACTTCAATGTATATGCAAAGAGGTACATTTACGATGGTATATAAACGACTAGTTTTAGGCTAAAATTTGTGCTTGGCGATATGGCTAAAAGTTTATTATTTGTGCGAAATGCAATGCGTAAAGGTTTTGCTCTATTTGAGTCTATTCAAACAATTTTGGATGGTAATATCTACTAGTTCATTAGTGCAGAAGTTGAGTTGAGGTCAGAAAACATTGTGGAACGTATTGAACAACCAGAAGATGTTCGTTCCATCGAAAGCAACAATCAGAACGCAGTTGGTCGGGCAAACGGTGGAAATATTTTCGTTTCTAAAATGTTAATTTTTGTTTTTGGCTTTCTGCGTATATTTGAAGTCTGGTTTGTTTATGTCACTTATTATTGAATATATATACACATCCTTGCGGTTATCTTGACATGACTTACAATGGATCGACGCTAATAAATCCTCTATCGCATATGCATGTAAAAAGCCAGTTTTAGCTGCAAACTGTAGCAAACATATCATTGAGTGCAATGGGCTTTTATGCAACATTGGGAAATATAGTTATAGAATAAAAATATGCTTTTAAATTTAGATTAAAATGCAAAATTGAAAGCTCCCAACAAATTGCAAAGCAGGACACAGGCTATAATATCATAGCAAGCTAATTGCAAGCAATAAATATCAGCTGAGAGAGATATTTCTTGGCTTTCTGATGTATATTCATTTGTAGATCTCTGAAAAGTTAGCAGATTTATTGCATCCAAAAATGTTAATGTCACTCTGCTCGAAGGAGAGTACAAAATATAGGCGACATTCAATTCACCTGTAAAAAGGTTAAATTTATCTTCCCATAATTCTAACAAATTATTTAGAAATACAGCGCCAGCCTCTGTTTGAATGCCATCTCCATTTGACCGCCACTATAGGTAAAAGGTTAAAAAATAAAGTGCCATGGTGTTCAAATATAGGTTTTCCGGTAACTTGAGTAAGCGCAGATATCTTATACATTATTGGAAAGTACACACAGGGTGATGTGTCACTTTTACAGATCACCTCAGGACTTCGCTTTCATCATGCATTTGACTATACCTCTTACAGTTTTTTGTGCCTATACTCTTTTAAATACAGCACAAGTTACTTTTTAAAAATTACATATTGTTGGTTGTAGCATAATCAAGGGCCAGTCTAGTTTTTATACATTACAGCTTTTGTTTTCTGTAGGCTATGTTCAATTTTAATACATTATTTCCAGAAGAAATTGAAATTAAATAGAATTAAAAGCTTATACAGCGGAACCTCAACTTGCAAAGTTAATCAATTCCAATATCTGTTTTGTACATTGAAACTGTTGTATATGGAATCAAATACTGTATTTTTATAAAATATGTTGTATTTTATTCCGTTCATTGAAGAGCCTAAAGACAATCATTATTTCAATTCGTATATGAAACTCAAACAAGTGCACTACAGTGGTGTGCAAAATTATGGCAACCCCTTTGCAAATTGTTGGCCGAGAGCATCTCTTGTCTCATATCTCGTCTTAAACTAGCCTAATTCTATACATCTAAATATTATTTTGAAGCTAATTTTATGATCTTTCCATTTAATCTGGTTAAGTTATTTGTTTCATTGTTTACAAAAAAGTTAAAGAGCTTAATTTGCTTCTAGTCTCTAAACACTATACTTTTCACTCGCTTAATTACCCCAAACCGAGTCTGAAGTATTCTAATCTGCTCCATATTGTACAGAATGTTGGAGACATGTAAGAAATTTATCAACAATGCAAAACTATCTCAAAATGATCTCAAATCCATCTCAACAATGACCAGTTGGCTTTAAAATTCTGCTGGCTATGACCAGCGAATACATTTTAAAATTCTATCACAACATGAGGTTGGCCAATGAGAGGAGAGCTTTAATCATTCACCTTCCCCAGCAAGAGGAATCAAACAAGCAGATTGCTAAGGAGGTTCAATGTTCCATGAAAAGTGTTGCTGGACCTGTCAACAGATGAAAGTCGACAGGCACGACAGATGATCATAAAGGCAGAGGGAGGAAACGCAAAAGCACTACCAGAGACAACTGCAGTTTGGTACGACTTTCACTTTCTGACAGAAAGAAAACCAGCACTGACCTGCGAGGAGAATGAAGGGAGTCTACTGGAGTAAAAGCCTCATCTTCATTAGTGAGGAGAAGACTAATTAAAAATGGATTGAGAGGATGTAAAGCAAGACAAAAGCCCCTGCTTTCAGAAAAGCAGAGGAAGACACGTTTGGCATGGGCAAAGATTCATTGCTCCTGGACCGAAAAACAGTGGCATAGAGTACTTTTCAGTGTTCTATTAACCTTAATTTTACAGAATCATGCTGGAAATAATTATCTGAGGAGGAGACCAAGTGAAGAATTCAAGCTTCGGTGTATTTAGCCTACTGTGAAGCATCCCAAATCCGCAGCAGCGTGCCAAGGCAGTGTCACGCAGCCATCAGAAATAAAGGCTGGCCAACAAAGTACTAGACCTCAATTTAAAACCCAATGGCCCTTTTCAGGGCCACCATCACTTGTACCAAGAGTTTAGTTTATAAGTTTTCCTCAATTGAGCAATGTTCAATGCTAAACCAGTTCGAGCGATTTCACTATAGCGACAAGTGTTCCACCATTAGAAATATATTTTTTAGTTATGAAAAAGCAGTTGAAATGTGCTAGAATTAAAATGCATCTTTGAATTGCCCACAAATTTCTGCGCAAAATGATGTATAACATTGCCTAGTTTTATTGATTTTAAGCACAAAAAATACCAATGGAACGTGACGCTTGTCAAATTGTGCAGGGGGTTGCCATAATTTTGCACACCACTGTATATAAAACTGAAAAAAAAACACATATCCAAGTACTTAAATTGTATGTAAAAATAAAATTAATGTAGTAGTCATAAAAAGGTTTTATTGTTACTTTATCTTTCAAACATGGACATAAAGGTTTAGGCTCCGCAATGCATAGGTTCGATAATAAAGAGAGTAGTGGAAGTATATGACATAAATTACTTTAGTTTACACTAAATATAGTTTACTTCAACGTAATTTATATACGTTCTATTGTTAATTTTCACCAGTTGTGCCAATCATACGGAGTTGTGTGCCAACACAAATATTTGTGATGATTTTATGCCGCTTGTTAAAACGTTTGTGGTGGTCATAAGCTGAGGTTCATGAGCCATATATGCAGCTACTAGTAAAATGTTAGTGAAATGTGCAAACAGCTACACTTGGTTGCTAAAATGAGTCAAAATTAAAGTGCTATATCAAAGAGGTATTTTTATGATTGATAGGAAATTAGCCATCCATTTATAAAAATATTTTTCAGTCATAGTTACTAGCTAGATTCATCCCTAACAACCAAATGTTTTGTTTTTTAGCTAAGCATAGCTATACCACTACTAGTCATTCTTAGTGAATCAAAAGTAAAGTTATATCACTTTTTAGATACTACCACACAGAAATATGGTGTAACTATACTTCCTTGTTTTGGTGACGCAACTGGTAACACCAGTTTCACATTTGTTGCACAGTAACTATAGCAAATACATTCCATGAATATTGTAATGTTGTATACATTTATTGCAACAAAATTGTGTCGAGCAAAACTTTTTGGAAGATTTTCAAATTTTTTAAACAGCTCAATTTTTTAGCCAAAAACTTTCTTTGCATTAATTTTTCGCTGGTAGGTTACAGTGATATTTCAAAAATCCCTGCTTTCATTCATTTCCATATTTCATGCACGTAGTTCAACTACTATCACTTCATAATTCACCTAACACAAATTGACAACTATGACAACAAATCTTTGACATATTCCTTCATCTAATCTATTGTCACTCTGACAGTCTGACCATTTTCATTCATAATGCTGCTCAATATTGATGGCAAAACAAATTATGCTTGTTGACAAAATCGGCAGCAAGTATACATTTTTACCCTCATATGAGATAATCGAGTTCTTATAGATGTATTTTGCATCCACGTGCAAAAAAAATGTAAGTTCTTGAATGCCATGACTGTAAAATGGTACTATACAGCACTTTAAACCAGAAAAAATACCAGTGAGTTAGGAGGAGACTATGGCAGCATGTCCTGAGCAATGAGTAGTTTCATCAAGTCCACAGCAGTAATGATGCCAACAGTAACAATATAACTGACTTATATTTTGGTGCTGCACATGCAATTGGTGATGCATCCATAAACATAAATCATTCATTAGAATTATATGTTCGCTGTTACTTGTTTATTAATCTCATTTTATTAGTTTAGTTGATGGTTTTTCATCAAAAATGTAGGCATTAAAACAACCTGCTGCAACTACAAATATGTGTGCATTGGCAACTTTTTTTGTGTTAAAATCACTCCAGTACCTCTTTGATCATTGCATGTGGTTGTTTAAACTATTTATAATAGCTCTAGAATTGATTACTGGATTTTTGTGAAGCCGTCCACAGTTCTACAATAGTTTAAACAATGTTTAACCTCACCTTAAAATAGTGTGTTAGCGTACCTTTTTTGTTAAGGTGGATTTGATTCTAACATCCATAATTTACTACAATCATACAGATACTGAACTGGTCCATGATTCAAAATGGTCAACAAGTCAAAACTACAGCTGCATAATTAATCAAACATAATATTCTAAGCTGTTCTGCATATATACAGTCATACCTCGACATGTGAGCTGATTGCGTTTTGAGACTGAACTCGTATGTCAACTTTCCCGTATCGCAAAGCATTACTTCCTGCACAAAATAACTAAAGACAAATTAATGCGTTCCCATCCTTTGAAAAATCTGTTCTTATTATTCATGCAACATCAGCCATTCATATAGTAGATATATACAAATGTATATACCGTAAAACCTTTATTTGAATGCCATTGCACTCTATTTTTCAACCCTTTCCCTAGAGTGACACTTTATTAGAGGTGACATTCAAATAAGGAGTGACTTCTTTTTTAAACGCCTCATCGGAATTTTTGCAAGATAAATTTAACCCTTTCACGTGTGAAATAAATGTCGCCGATATTTTCGTCTACGCGTTCCTTCGGGCAGAACAACATTAATTATCCCTATTGGATACGAGAAATTTTGCTAACTTAGATTTCTAAATGAATACGCACGGAAAAGCTGATACATGTCTCTCTACCAGTTGATATCTATTGCTTGCAATTGACCTATGATAATCTAATAGCCTGCATTGCAATTTGTTGGAGCTTTCAAGGTTTTTATTTCATTCTTAATTTGAAGGCACATTTTTGTTTTATAACGTTATTTAACAAGGCTGCATAAAAGCTCATTACACTCATTGATATGTTTGCTGCAGTTTGCAGCCAGAACTGGATTTTTATGTGCAATAGGAGAGGAGTTATGAGCATCGATCCATTGTAAGTGGAGTTTATATAACCACAATGATGCTATCACATAATATGCTATAAACATGCAAGCTTATAGGTTTATAATAATGATGCTAACAAATGCTACAAATACAGTATATATTCAAGACCAAGTGACACAAACAAACCATATCTGTAATTAATACATTCAGAAACCAAAATTAACATTTTTTAAAACAAAAATATCAATATCATTTGCTCGGCCATTTGCATTCCGATTGTTGCTTTCATTTAAACCCTAACTGCCACGTACAGTTTTTATCGTATTTTCTAGGTAAATCAGACATGCTGATTCCGATTTTGTACTCCAAATAAAGATTGGTACACTAACTTCCAGAGTAGTAAAGGCTTTTTTATAGCGGTTTAATATCGGTCTCAAAAATTACATGATTGGCACAACAAGCTTCGCCCATAAATATGTGATATAGCCTAGTTTTTTAGGAACGGAAATTGGGGATGTTTAGTTCGATTTAGAGTGATAGAGATGGATGTCTCAAAACCCATTATTGTCTAAATTCAGCCTTCAAAATAATCTGTCTTTTCTGAAAGGTAGATAAGTTATTTAACATTGCACATTTAAAAATGAGCTCAAAAAGCGCGATAACAACGCTAGCTTATGATAAAATCGCGTTTTTTTGAGCTCATTTTTCTCGACGTTCAGCCTATTAAACATCCTGTAACAAGCTACTAGCAATTTTAAATAGTTAATCTACCTTTCAAAAGACAGATTATTTTGAAGGCTGAATTTAGATAATAATGGGTTTTAAGACACCTATCTCTATCATTTTAAACCAGACTCAGCATTCCTAACTTCCATTCCTAAAAAGCTAGGCTATGTCACATATAGGCGGAGCTTGTTGTGCCGAATGTGTTATTTTCGAGACCGATATTGAAACACTTTAAAAAAAGCCTCCATGACTTTGAAATTTAGTGGACCAAGCATTATTTGGCGTACAAAATTGAAATCAGCGTGTCTGGTTTACCTAGAAAAAATGATAAAAGTTGTACGTGGCAGTTATGGTTAAAAACTATTTCATATTCTTCTGGCTGTTCAGTACCTTCCACAATGTCTTCTGACCTCAAATCCTTTTCTGCACAGCTGAATTAGTCGATATTAGCGTCCAAACAATTGTTTAACAGAGCAAAACTTTAACGCGATGCTACTTACACTTTTCGTGCAATTCAAGAGAAACTGCATGTAATCAAAATCGTCTCAACATTTTAGCCTCAAAATACATAGTAGCACATATTCCATTATAACTGCAGCTTTGTGGACACTTTTCTACCGATCACCTGCTATTACGAGTTCATATAAATCAAAAATGCCAAATAATGAAGTTCAAGTAAAAGGGGCTTTTAATTGAAGGGTGGTGCTTCATTTTTCAACCCTTTTTCCATCGTGGCGCTCAAATAGAGGTGGCTTTCAAATAAAGGTGGTGTTCAAATAAAGGTGGCATTCAAATGCAGGTTTTATGGTGTATATATATACAGTGAAACTCGGATAACTCAAACTTCAAGGGACCGAGCAAAAGTGTTCGAATTATCAGGGTGTTCAAGTTATCAGAGCACTGTCACAAGTCCATGTATTTACTTATTTATTAGTAGATACATGAACATATACAAACTATAATATAAATCAAAAGCACAAATGGCTTGTTTCAAATTAAATGCTTCTAATGTAAAGTTTAAAACGTTTTTATCAAAAAAAGTATAGAGATTTTTCTATTACTTGAGATTGGTTTGTTGTTTGAGGTGATGTTATTGCCAGGACGTTTTTTAGATTGACATTGGCAAAACTTGATCGTTGCTGAAATGCTCAAAGAAAAGACATTTTTCTTTTGAGCGTTTTACCCACGATCAATTTTGCCGATCTTTCTTGAAGTTTATGGAAAGATTACCTTACTTTACCTGGGATTCGTTAAGAGCAACACTCCGAGGCAGTTGTTCAATCAAAAGTTTTACGAGGTTTTACGGTACATTGTATATCACTCACGCTTTTTGAATGGATACTTATTGAATGTACACACGTATTTTGTGTTAAGGTCAAACGATGAATAGTTTTTTTTAGCTAAGACAAAGTATACGTTTGACTACAACAATTTTTAAGACGTTTTAAACATTCAACATTCCGACGTTAATTCAACACGGAATCAACGTCGGAAAACTATTCATCACGGGCTAGCCGGGTCACGCACTCAAGGATTTTCGCCACGCAAATACAAAACAAAAACAACATGCTGTTTTTGTTTTGTATGTGCGTGGCGAAAATCCTTGCGCCCGTGACCCGGCTAGCCCGTGCTACTCATCGTATAGCAGTATAAATCAAGTTTCACCAAACCTTTAGAACAGTCGTTGACAAAAATATTTTGTCGATGGAGGTAATAACGACGCTTAAGAATTACGAAAAGTTGAGGTTTACCTCTATGGCTTGGAATAAAGTGATTTTCTAAAGCGATAGCAACCGTTTCGGTAGCCGTTGGGCAAAAAACAGTTCGTTATAACAGTGTTGAATTCGAGTTATATAGAGCCATTTATCATTGCGTGGGAACGGACCAAGCAAATCCAGTCGAGTTAACCATGTGTGCGCTATATCCGAGGGCGAGTTATCCATGTTTCACTGTATATACCATATATATATAGCTTGAAAGGCACCTCACAAGCGACACCACAAAGCAGATTTGTAGTGAAGACAAATTTAATTTTTCATATCAGTATTATTTATATATATATATATATACTAGGTGAATACCTGGCATCGCACGGTAACAAAATACCCAATGAATTTGAGTGACTTACATGGTAAGCTAGTAATTTAGGCTGGTCAAATTTTACTATAATAAAAGCCTTCTGAAGCCAGTTTAATAATCGTTACGTTACACGTAGTGATCAAGCGTGCTAGTAATAAGCAATATGATTTTTCCAAGCGCTCCAAGCCCGAAGATTTTAACCAATGTAATGACTATGTGCACTATTATTAATCGCTACAGTCAGTTGGACATGGTAGTCTAATGGATAGCCTGTCTGCTGACCAGGAGGTTCCGAGTTCAATCCTCTTAAGCAGATGGATTTTTTCCTGCCCAAAGTTTTATTGCTATGATTAGACACTTGCTTGACAAACACTGAGATATATACATATATATATAATATATTTATATCACTACCATGTAGTAATTGGGAAGAATATAATTCCTAATCATTCTAAGCTTAATTTCACATTGTGAGTGACGCCAAGCTATGTCTAAAACGATTGAATGGCCACACGGAATTCAGAGGCAATTTGAGGTCAAGTCATACACAATTGCACTACATTGTTGACTAGAATTCTATATTCATATGCAGTTATATTAGGCTTTCCTTGTGAAATCAATAATAGAATGGCTGATAAGAATGCTCTTGCAAATGGCATATTTAGATATTTAGAGTGGCACAAGAAGTGCTAGCAATCATAATGATGTTTCCGCTGATGGCTGACTGCTGACCATGCTGAGAATAATCAAATTGTGGTGTATGAGTAGAGCTTAGATAGTTGGCTAGTTTGTATTACTGGCATAGTTCTGCAGTTTGGTCTAAATCAGCTCAGTACTTTAAAAGGGTGTTTTAGTTTCTACAAAATCCTAAATGCCATAACAATGGAGGGCAGATTACTAAAAAACTATCTGTTCTTGATATGAAAACTTTTCTCGATATTTTAATAAAATTGCAATTTTAATAAGATTTTCTCAAACAATCCTAAGGAACTTGATGCTTGTTGAAGCTTTTCGTGTAGATACATCAAGAGGTGCATTGAAGTTCGTTTTTCTGGTGAAATTGTTAGCATTGTACGCCGTGCCCAAATATCTATACTTATTTGTAAGTGAAAGTGTGCATGTATGTGATCATAGGTTTTCACAGGTGCTCATCGATGTTCACCGTTGTTAGCAAGGATGTGTTAGTAGTAATCTGAGCTTGAAACCGCAGATAACTGAGTTTTTTAGCAAAGTTGATCAACCCTGGCACTGGCAATGACGAAGATAAATTCATCTTAAAAGGTGAAACTACATGATATGATCTATATATACTGTATGTTATAGAAGATTGCAGGCTTTTCTCACACAACCTGTAAAAAACACCAATCGTAGCACAGTTATCTCATGAAGCTTAATTCACAAATAGCTCACAGCCCAGAATAGTGTACATTACACCTTGCAGTTGTTACATCAAGAAAGCGCAGCTTGACTAGTTGCATCTAGACCTTAAAAGAAACAATTTCTACATGAAGTAAGTTCAAAAAGTAAACAAATATCTTTGTCCAAAAGATAGGCTTGTCTACTTGCAACGCTTTACATGGGAACATCAGAATTTTTCAATAGCACTACATCACATCGTATGGAAGTTAAGTCTCACTAGACTGTCATGCAATAGCAAGTGACACTTGCACATTTTACAATCCCTGCATTCATATAAATCATCACTCACACCTTTTGTACAATTTTAAGAACTTTATGTGAAATAGACAACTTTGATGTGGAAATGCTTAAAAAATTTAATTCCCGCAAATATAATTATCGTGACAGTATTGATATTTTACCCTTTTTTTCGAGTCATGGTAAGATATGTTAGCAAATCAATGACTTATGATCATATTCGGTTCAACCAGTTTTATTTTCAGATATGGAGCATGCCGAGTAGGATAGTATGAAATGGCAAGTGCTTTTTGTTATTTCATGTGTATGGTGGTATTTGATTTGAGTCAACCTGATGTTTTAAAAGTGTTCCTGGTGCGTTTCAGATCAAAAACGGCAGCAATGGCAGCCACCCTCAAGTTTGGACCTGAATGGCTGAGGCAGCTATCATCTGGAGGGAGCATGACGTCTCCGCCTCAGTCTCCTTCGTTTGGAGGCAAATATAAACTGGCTGACAATCGGTATGGCCGAGAAGAGATGCTTGCGCTGTTTACTCCAAATCCAAAAGTAATTGACATAAACTTACATATCATTTTGCTCTCATCCATGTAGAATTAAATTTTTTCTGTTTACCAACAATGCGAGTGTTTTTTTTTAATTTATGGAAGGTGTGAGAATTCTTTTTCCTTTTGCTTCCTGGAGGAATTTTCTACCTTTTATTCCACTGCCAATACAAATTAATTTTATGCTTGTGGTTAAAGTTTGTTTACATGAATACCAAGTTTTAAATTTGTGGTGCAGCATCCTAACACAATATATTTTAGCAGTAAACTCGGTCCACAATGTTAAAAAGGAAGCCAAGCACTCATGAAGTGGTAGATGAATGGCCATGATATATGTAATAACCACAGCTAAACTCATTTAAAATTTATTTTGAATAATTTCAAGATTTTTTTAACACAATCGTATTACTATTGCAGATGTTTCGATCAGGTTTTTGGCGAGAAACAGCCTGCTATAAATTTGTCACAATTTTTGTGAAACTTAATGCTGTGTATTACGCTGAGAGTAGTTTCTAGGAGTGTTAGGAAATAGACTCGATGAAACTTGTAGAGACTCATGCCATAAAGTGTAGGATCTGTTGTTTACTTCAAAAGCTGTAATTATTACCAAAACCAATTATTAAAATTTAGCTACAAATTTGATAGTTTCTGTTTTCAGAGACTGTTTACCAGTCTATTCATTAATCCAATATTGAATAAAATCTAAAAATATTCGTGGCATTCTGAAATTGATTTAACTGAAGTTTTGAAGCACTTTTTATGTTTAAGGTCCATATGAGCTTTTATTTGGCCAGTTGCTGCTGGATTACTGCTTTTCGAGTTTGGACTCAGCTATGCACAATATAATTATTATCATATGGTTATGCTCAAGGATGTGTCGTTAGTAGTCAAGTGTAAGCCTGTTCAGACCTAATTTGTCTCTTCTATCAGCAAGAGTATCTAAGCAACTACATGTTCTGTATTTCCCATCTTACGGGTGAGTAGAGTCATTGTGGTTACTGGTCATCACAGTATATATAAGGTGTGATGTAGCAGTTTCTCCCTTTCGCTAGGCACCTGATGACTTGAGGCAGTTTGCCAACATCCTGGTTGAACGGTGTCAGGATCCAATGGCTATGATAGCCCCCACAGAAGAAGAACAGCACCTTTTGGCCTCTAATGTAAACAGTACAGTCGCTCTTCGGTAGGTGTACTTTGCTCTCACCTGGAAGAGGTAGTAGCAATCCGCTATTCAGTTGACTGCTCTCACGATCGATCGCGCACTGATTGTCTGTCTTATTTTCCTAGAGACTTGTTTGAACCAATCAAGTCGAAAATATAATTAATGTGAGATGTATAGTTGGAGCACACTGAAACGTCCTCGTCTATCGAGACATGGAATTATCAACTGTTGAATCATACAATATCATCCTGCATGCCATAGCAATGTTCTAGAATTAGATTCAGTAATATAACATGGCTATTAAATTGAAGCAGTGGTAATTTATATTTTGAGACAACAATATATTAAAGCGGTTGAAAAATAATTATATTAGTCTTTGTAAGTATGGGTTACAACTACTTGGTTTTTTAGTAAAGTAGTTCACTAACCTTGATTTTGCAACATTTTTCAGCTTATTTGCATCTGTTAGAAATTTTCGGTAAAATAATTGTTCAATTGAATTGTTTTGATTATTAAAGAGGCAAAGGAACTTAATGTTTTTGTTTTTCATTTTCTATGAAGCAGATTTTTAGCTGTCACGTCATAGCTTCCTGTTTAAAATTTACATAATTTCATATAATTCATTTTGAACTTTTAGTAAAGATGTGAGTCAACAGTATTCTTTCCCAAATTGTGTTTTTGTATTTTGTGCATCAGTTCAATCTGTAGCATGAAGATTTTAAACAGAATTTGTTGCATAAGTTTTGGGTGGTACGCATTCATTTGTGAAGTTTTGCCGCCGCAATTCTGGTATTAAAATTGCCATTTTATGTATATTCTTATTGTATTATTTGGTTTCAATTGAGATAAATGAATGAATATATTAGGGCACTGTAAAATCATTAAGTGTGACGGCAGTAGCAAAATAAATTTGTGTGTTTTGGGAAGCTTCCAGGATTTAAAATGTTTATAAACAAATGTTCACTGCAGGCAGGTTGGTCGGGGTGGAACTAATGAACGTGGGCCGCCAGGCATGAGAGGAACGTCAAGAGGCAGCATCAGCAACAGGGGTCGAGGCAGGGGTCGAGGCGAGTCAGGTTTCTACCAGAGAGGAGGATTTGATGATCCAGGATTGGGGAGAGGTGAAGGTGGCAGGGGTAGAGGTAGAGAAGGGTGAGCAATTTTTTTTCTAACACAAATATTTACAGACAATATCAGAATTGAGGATATCTATGTCATGAACTCTTTCTCATTGACTTAGTAAGGGTTTAACAACTTGACCTGCAGTGTATGCGTTTTGACTGAATACAGACTTTGTGTTCTTGCAGAGGTAGCACAAAGGTGATTGAGAGAGATTCTTCTGGTTTCCTCTCAGCTAGATCATATGATGAAAGTACAGACAGACGATCCAAAGATCCCTACTCACGATCTACGGGCTCCAGCGATCGCTGGAGTGAGCTCCGGTCTGCCAGGGCTGAACCCGGTAGGTGGGATGGCTTCAAATGCGCAGCTAGTCGTAGCCATCATGCGTGCTAGCGTTCGTTTTTGCCTTGGCTGAGGGAGGAAAGGTAATAAAGTTAACAGCAAAGAAATGTGATAGTGGGTTGAGAACTTGTTTCTTCTGATACGCTTTATCGTGTAAATGACTTTTCCTAGTCCTTGTATGACTTATGTCCTCATGGTCTGAATGCATGACATTGAGCTTACTTTCTGTTTAAAGGCCTAATAATAGTAATAATAATCATGTAGCTGTTCATATATAAACATATTTATAACAATAGATTGGCTTGTTGTACCTGTATGGAAGGGAATAGCGTTCTAATGATGTGATTAAAATACATTTTTGGCTGTAGGACAAGTTTCTAATATGCGCATCACTAAAGCGCATAAATGGGCAAGAAAAATTTTAAAAACGGTTTTGATTACTTCCGTGTTTGAGTTGGTTTGAGAATGTTCTGAATGTTTGAGAAGGTTCAGAGAGAAAGTTGCAAGTATGGTTATACATATGACTATCAAAGCAAGGGTCATTACGAAGAACGCTAGGACATCGGCTTGGTAAATTATTTTTCGATTTGCCGCTTTTCTCTGATTGTCACTTGTAGAAGTACTTAATGCCTAAACCAACTTAACAATTTTTTTATTTCTTATACTTTTTTTTCAAAGACTGATCATGAGGAAATTGTCAATGTGATAAGTTTCAATAAAGGATAAAGAAATTCCCAACACCAGATAACATGATTCACTGAATTCTCATGTTTTAAAGAAAATTCTTAAATATTTGGTTGTCTTGCTGCTGGACTGGTTGAACAAACACACGAACACTTGTTCGCACACTCTTAGCTGTCGCACACTCTTAGCTGTCGCACACTCCTAGCTGTCGCACACTCTTAGCTGTCGCACACTCCTAACTGTCGCACACTCTTAGCTGTCGCACACTCTTAGCTGTCGCACACTCCTAACTGTCGCACACTCTTAGCTGTCGCACACTCTTAGCTGTCGCACACTCTTAGCTGTCGCACACTCTTAGCTGTCGCACACTCTTAGCTGTCGCACACTCTTAGCTGTCGCACACTCTTAGCTGTCGCACACTCTTAGCTGTCGCACACTCTTAGCTGTCGCACACTCTTAGCTGTCGCACACTCTTAGCTGTCGCACACTCTTAGCTGTCGCACACTCCTAGCTGTCGCACCTACTTGTGAAAGAGAGTTTGTAGCTCAAGGTGGTTTTATAAAAATTTCAAAGATGTCTGTCATTTACTTCAGCTTATCAATTCTTCCAAAACGTTTTAAAAATGGTATTTCTGGAGAATTAATTGGAAAATAAAATTAATACAATATGGAAACAATTTTTTTAAAAACTAATTCACTTTTTTCTTTAGTAGCGGTTGATTAGGTTTAAAACACTTCTATGCAACATTGCGGCATATCCTAAACCAATTTTTTCTGAAAAGATTTTGGTGCTGATGGCGTTTGAGTGTTGAATAGTTCAACAGGCAGCGTGCGGTGTTCACCATCAGATACTCGAAATTAAACTTGTGTCGTCGTTAGCCGTGGCTGAAAATGACAAATATAAATTTTGAGTCATGCACTAGCTATTCATTATTTTGTCAAACAGGGAGGATAAGTTATAGATAATGGATGCAACAGTTCTTCGTAATTGACCTACTGCTTTGGTTAGAGTTATAGATAATTGATGCAACAGTTCTTCGTAATTGACCTATTGCTTTGGTTAGAGTTATAGATAATGGATGCAACAGTTCTTCGTAATTGACCTGCTTTGGTTAGAGTTATAGATAATGGATGCAACAGTTCTTCATAATTGACCTACTGCTTTGGCTAGAGTTATAGATAATGGATGCAACAGTTCTTCGTAATTGACCTACTGCTTTGGTTAGAGTTATAGATAATGGATGCAACAGTTCTTCGTAATTGACCTACTGCTTTGGTTAGAGTTATAGATAATGGATGCAACAGTTCTTCGTAATTGACCTACTGCTTTGGTTAGAGTTATAGATAATGGATGCAACAGTTCTTCGTAATTGACCTGCTTTGGTTAGAGTTATAGATAATGGATGCAACAGTTCTTCATAATTGACCTACTGCTTTGGTTAGAGTTATAGATAATGGATGCAACAGTTCTTCGTAATTGACCTATTGCTTTGGTTAGAGTTATAGATAATGGATGCAACAGTTCTTCGTAATTGACCTGCTTTGGTTAGAGTTATAGATAATGGATGCAACAGTTCTTCATAATTGACCTACTGCTTTGGAAGGATAATTATAATAAAATGCCAAATACACTCATTTGATGTTGGAATAAGTTTTTCAAAATTGTGTATAGATATGTCAAGCATTAGGATTTTAGTTAGTGAGTTTTCATATAATGCTAACATGTTTTTAGTTAGTGAGTGTTCATATAATGCTAACATGTTTTTAGTTAGTGAGTGTTCATATAATGCTAACATGTTTTTAGTTAGTGAGTGTTCATATAATGCTAACATGTTTTTAGTTAGCGAGTGTTCATGTAATGCTAACATGTTTTTAGTTAGTGAGTGTTCATGTAATGCTAACATGTTTTTAGTTAGTGAGTTTTCATATAATGCTAACATGTTTTTAGTTAGTGAGTGTTCATGTAATGCTAACATGTTTTTAGTTAGTGAGTGTTCATGTAATGCTAACATGTTTTTAGTTAGTGAGTGTTCATATAATGCTAACATGTTTTTAGTTAGTGAGTGTTCATGTAATGCTAACATGTTTTTAGTTAGTGAGTGTTCATGTAATGCTAACATGTTTTTAGTTAGTGAGTGTTCATATAATGCTAACATGTTTTTAGTTAGTGAGTGTTCATGTAATGCTAACATGTTTTTAGTTAGTGAGTGTTCATGTAATGCTAACATGTTTTTAGTTAGTGAGTGTTCATGTAATGCTAACATGTTTTTTTAGTTGGACCCTCAATCCCTAATTGAGATACATTTGTTCCTGTTTCATTTACTTTTTGATTTGGTTGCTCGTTGCTTTTGTATGACAACGCTCGATTGTTGTCATGTTCTTTTTATCGGCATTCTAGTGTTTACAGTTTTATTTTTTGCAAAAGTGCGCTCGGTTTTTGTTTTCAGATGACCAGATATAATAATTTCAATGTCATCTATCATACGCTTGAAATGTGGAAATATCCTTTATCTTCCCAACAAACTGTTGTAATCAATTTTTGTCCCAGTTTATTACTTGCATGTTTTGTATTTCATAGATAATGTCAACTTGATATTCTCATAGGTGGAAGACAGAGTAACCCTCTGCAGGATTCTCAACCGTATGACTCTAGCAGAACTAACGATGGTGAAGAAAAAGACGATGACTGGAGACGAGCAGGCAAAGACAGACAGCGTGAGTTCTACATTAGTGTTTTTCTAAACTTAATAGCTTGTGGCTAAGTAATAGGGTCATTAAATTTACTTTGGGAGTAACAAGATGAAAATGTTTGTGCAGTTACATTTTGTTTGGCGTTCTTTTTTCTTTGAATACAGCTACAGTCCAATCTGAACTTTCGATCACTTTAGCATATGGATTTTGCAACATGCAATGTAAAATTTGAGCAAATCTTAGATTCAATATCCAAAGTACAACACTCAATGTTTCTCTTAACTGTTGTTTGATAAATCAGCACACATGTATGCAGTTCTTCTTCGTGTGATTTGATTCCGCCAAGTACAAAGGATAATTTTTTAACAACATTTCTCACCTTAATTTGTGTTTTGTTTTGAAGATGAACTTAAACAAAAGTTTTGTAGATTTTATCTAAAAGTATCGATATTTTTCTATCATTTGCAATTGTTTTTTATGTTTGAGGTGATGCGTTTGCCAGGATGTTTCAAGATTAAAATTGATAAAACTTGATCGCGATTAAAAGGCTCAGATCAATCAAAAGTGCGATCATCAAAAGGCGTATATAATTACAAAGAGACCAACAAAATAGAGACGCACAACAATTCGACGCAATGGCCGATATCAACAATCGCAACAATAACAACTAGTTGCAATCGCGATCAAGTCTCACGGATTTTCATCTAGAAACAAACATCCTGGCAATCACATCAAAAACAATCACAAATGATAAAAAAACGATACTTTGCGATGAAGTCTACAAAAAAATTGGTGTAAGTTTCTCTTTCAGCCATTGATCCTTAAAACAGAACTCTCGTGTCAGTGATAAGATTGGTAAAATAAAGGAAGAAGGCGATGCTTTCCCTAGAATTAAAACAAAAATTGAATTTATTCCAGTGAACCAGTTTTTACATACAAATAAAATTTTGGAAGAGATTAAATTTGTATGTCAAGGTTTGATTGTATTCCTGTGTAACTCATTCATTCATTCTGAATTTGATATAGAAATGGTTTAGGATTTCGAAAACGGTTTAGCATTTCGAAAATGGTTTACCATTTCTATATCAAATTTTTATAGATTGCACATCCATGATGAAACTATGGATGTGAAACTAGATTTATTGTACATCGATCTAAAACACCCTTTTTTAATTCATTACTGTTAATAAATCTGCCTTGTTCTTTGGAGCCATAATGAAGGGTGAAACATTTTTACAAAGATCAAATCGGCAGGCGCAAACCAGCAGGCAAAACTTAAGTGATGTATTACTAAAACTGAGTAAATACAATCTCCCCTGCAGGCTAAATACTAGTTTGCAATTGTTTGTGCCGCTTATGTCGCATGCTTCATGAAGACAGAACTACTTTATGTATCATTTTAAATATTTTCATGGGGTGCATTCGTTACCTTTGAATGGCATAAGTCGAGATCGTCGTAACCCGATGACTCACTCACTGTATACTGTAATCTCAATCGCATCTTGCCACTAGACAACCGGGACAGCACTCTAGTGTTACATACACCTGACAAGTGTGTATTAAGGTGCTGAAGCTGTTTTGTAGCGAGAGGCAATTGGAGGGATGCAAAGCCAAGTTTTGATGATGACTCTTCAAGGTTTACCCAAAACAAAGGGTATGGTAGACAAATTAGTTTTGAAAGGTCAAGGTCACGTCAGCAAGAAGGTTCGTTTGTTTTTTATTCTTGTTTGTTGTCAAATACATGTTGATAACCTACATTTGCAGGAAACCATTAGTGCATTAGGTTTTTATGATAAAAATTTGTAGTCCGTGAGGTTAACCCTGTTATGCCATCCTGTGAAAATGTTCTGTTTAATAGCTAATTCCATTTCATTTTGACTTATTCATTCTCCAGTGCTGAACTATGACCAAATTTCCTACAATTATTGTAACATATATTCTCAGCCAGTAATATGTAACAACAGTGTCTATTGCTTAGATGAGATGACATCCCTGACACTGATTGTGACATACATTTACAATCATGGGTAATATGTAACAACTGTGTCTATTGGTCATATAGGTCAATTTTTCATACAGATTATTTAATCTAACAATAGTTGCCCAAGTACTGTGGACTGTTACAGACGAGTTACCAGAATGGGCGACAGATGATATGGGAGCGGGAGACGAGGGTGGCACGTTTGACTCGAGTGGCGCCTTCCTTTCCAACAAGGAAGCTGATGGTGACAAATCTGTACAAAATGGTGAAATAACTAAACGTGACAGAAAGCAGGTATGTAGGTTCTTCTCACGTATGCTTTCTCTCATGAATGTCGACATTTGCAATAACTTCATGTCTTTGTATCGTCATTTTGAAAGCCAACTTCCTATCTTACACTTCTTTCCAAGTATATAGATGATTGTCTGATGCGTATACGGGCATTATGCTCTTCCTATTTATGGGTAGTTGAAGATGAGCCTATTTATGGGTAGTTGAAGATGAGCCTGCGCACAATTGTAAAAGAGTTTATCAAAAAGTATCAGTATTTTTCTATAAATTGCAACTGTTTTCAATGTTAGAGGTGATCTGACTGCCAGGATGTGTCAAGATTAAAATCTACCAACTTTATCACGGTTACAACGCTCAGATAAAGCGAAAGTTTGATTATGACACCTATAGTTGTAAAGAGACTAGCAGAATAGAGACGCGTAACACTGCAACTTTCACGCAATAGCTGATAGCAATGATAGCAACCAGCGATGTCATTTTGCATGTATTTTTTTTCTGAGCATTTTAACCGTGGTCAAGTTTTATCGGTTTTAAACTTAACTCATCCTGGCAGTCAGATCACCTCAAACATAATAAACAATCGCAAATGTTAGTTTCATCTCATTACTATTCTTAATGCTGTCAACGCTGCTTATTTAACTGTTCCTGGTTCTAATGATAACAAGATCTAGTGGCCCACTAGAATATCGCTATCATTGATATTCTCCATGCATCGATTGTCATTGTATAAAAACTGAGCATCTTGCACATACCTATAACCAGTATTAATATTTATAGTGTTTAATATATGTATGATAGCAGTGGTTAGGGAAATATTATTTTGTATTTATCTGTGGAGCATTAACTTATCACAGACCCATACTATGGTAGAAAAGTTTTGACCCTCGGCACGTCATCAACCATAAAAACATACCAAAAAATGTTTTTGTTTGCTTCTGGATATGTTGATTATTCTTCTTAAAAACACTGGTTTCATTTTCACACCATGAGCAATATTATATTCATATATATATATATATATATATATATATATATATATATATATATATATATATATATATATATATATATATATATATATATATATATATATATTGATGATAATAAATTGATGATTGATGATAATAAATAGCTATACATTTTCTTGATAGAATAGTGTTGGGTGTGTGTTGTAACAGCATAGATCAATTTGAAAAATAAATTTCTTAGCCAGCTGTAATTATAAGAGTTTGTAGTAGATTTCATATATGTCTGCATAATCTAGTCTAGCATCAATTTCGAATATCAATTCATCTATTTGTGTAATTATTCATTGATAGCTTCAATAGATGGTGTATTATTAATTACACCATCTACTATGGTGTAATTTTAATGAGGCACCTAATGGGTGGAACCTGACACTTGATTTGCATGAGGAAATAGGGTGTGCTGCAATTGCTCGATACCTATTGCTCTATCAACCTAAAAAATGCTCCCGTATTTGCGACCTTAGGCAAGCCTGCTAGTGTCCCTAGGAATGAGGTTAGCTGGTTTTCTTACAAGTAAAATTATTTAAAAACCTATTAGCTTTTGTCCTGTATGTCCACCTAGATTAAAGCATTATTTATTGAGCCACTATTATAGTCAATGATGATCATGTTTATCACTAACTTCTTTCGAAGAATTACAAATTATATTTTGGTTTATTGGTTGTTATTGTCAGCAAAACAACAAAAAGTTTATTGTGCAGCATCAAGCTGCGACGATGACACTCCAAGTTCCTCATGCCTCCGCCCTTGGCGTTACACACCCACAGCACAACATCTACAACTAACCAAATGGAAATTCGACGATCTCTACTGCCACATCAAATTGCACAAACAAATAACTGCCCAGCAGCCTCCCACAATGGTCCCTGTCAAGAGCACCAAACGCTATAGGTTACTTGAGAGCTGGTTACTTGAGAGCTGAAGAGAAGATCACGTCAACTCAGTAGCGCATTCGGAGAGCAAACTGTCTCTTTTTCTTCGGAAACACGCTATTCCTTACGCATGCGTGACTCACATCATAAGCGTTATAAATGCCACAGGAAGTAATAATAGTCCTTATGCTCTCATTGACTTCTCCAGATCCTTGACCTTGCTTGCGTACACAGGTTGCACACTGCATGTCACCACTAACCTCGGATATTCACATAATATCCTACAGTTATTCCAAGTAAAAAAGATGTTCTTATTAGAGGAAATCATTTCTGTGTTTGCATAGAGGATTTCCTTTATTCAGTAGGTCTGCCTTAAGAGCTGACAGCTCATGTTGTAAAATATAGAGTGATTTAGCTGTCGGGTTTTGTAGGAAATAGACAAAGCCAAAAAATCTCTTCCTCCCCTGAAGATCTCCAAAGAGAAGCCATCGAATTCAGCCCGTGAATCTCCTGCAATTACAGAGGAGTCAGTTCCACCACTCCCTATCACACAGATATCTACCACTGCTGCCAATACTGATAGCAAATCCATGTCCACTAATACTCCGTCCAATCACAGTACACCTCGCAAGGATGACCTCTCCTGTAATCCTATGCTTTGTATTACTAAAATGGATAGGCTTTTCTTACATACTTCTATATAGGCTTCTACTTCTTAATGTCGCTTTGCTTGCAAATTTAAGATAGTTTTTTGCTCGCACTTAGCCTGCAAACCTTGACTAAGATGGTGCAGCTAAGGTACACCGACGTAAAACATAGAAATTAAACAAATCACGGCACCCCTTCTGAATTAAATTCACTATTCAGTTAGGTGGCTATAGGTTCGTCTGGCACTACTTGGTACCATAAAATGTCTAGTAGTCTCATGATTGTATTTATAGCGGTGTCGCAGTCAGATAGTAACGGTCAAAAACCTGGTATTACTGAGGTGCAAGAAAAGCCGCAGGAGAGTGTCGAGCCAGAGGCCGACTTTGAACACCTTACAGAGGCAGCCGAACAGATGATGGCTACTTGGGCTGCGGAAGATGATGAGCATCCACCAGGTCAAGGTTAGTCTTATTTTTGCTGCCCAGTGGCCGTCTCTTAAAGATTTGGGCATTACATTTAAAGGTGGCTCAATCATTTTCAATGTCTACCCCGTCAATTCCAGATGATTGATTTTTAGCCAAACTCAAGTCCATTAGAACTATATTGTGGATGAGCTGCAAAAACAACTTCAAAACACCTTTTCACATTTTAACGCTGACGGTCAGCCTGCTTTTAATTTGAAACCTATTGTTCATTGGTGACAATGATACAATAAGTTACAATCTCAATACTTTGAGATAGGAGTGTCTTGACATAAAAGAAGTTTGAGATACAAGGAAAAGTCTGAGCGAAATTTTGAGGTATGAGACAACAAAAGCTAATGTTATGTTACGTAGTGTCACAAAAGTGTAGTGTACTGAACATGTTGTTGTGAAGTCTCTCTCACATCGCCGTTAGTCGCTATGATCTGTCTCAAAGGTAAGAATGCCATACAGTACTGTACATAATTTTACATTTTATTGCAGATAATAACCACTAGATAGGTATTTGTTACTTTATGAGCGTAGGTGCTAAATTAGAATAATTAAAAACATGTTTTTATTATGGTATGTTTTTATATTTGCTTTGTTTTTCTTTTTTTCAGAGATTGAGAACAAATAAATTTGCATGTAGTTATTGTTATAGGAAAAATTGATTTGCGCTACGAATGAACTCACACATGAGCTCGGTCCCAACACACACTAAGCTTGTATTTCAAGGTCTTACTGTATGTGTATTCATATAACACTGATTACATGAAAACTAGATCTAGTACTCACATTGGTAAAACACGTGTCATCAATATGTCTCCAAACTGGAGTTACCCTTTCAATTTTTTCATCAGCAAGTTATGCTAAACATGTGGAAATATAGAGTGTTGTACAAACAATCTCAAAATGCCCATGCTTATCTTCTTTACTAGAAACAGTCATTGGCTGATATGATTAGGGACCGTCAAGTTGACTGATTACTATATAGGGAAGGAGGGGAGGTTAAATTTTTCATCCTGAGTCCCGAGCGTCTAACATTTTCTTGTCTCGTTTTAAAATGTCTTTGTTGTGACATTTACCATCTACACAATCTTCGAAAGAAAGATAGGCTTTCGTGTTCCACCTCTTATCTTGTGTTTACGGTTTCACAATAACCAATCAAAGATGTTCACAACTTTCTGTCTGAAGTAGTCTCAATCACTTTATGAAACTACCCAGGGCTGTTATGTACAAGCTACAGCATCATCATTTTTCAACACTTGTCAATTAAATATGCATAAACCAAACCTCAAAATTTAAAATGGCGATCATACAAAGTGAGCGAACCAGTCACCATGAGAATCGTATAAAGACACTGACTTACACAAGCTTTCGCAGCATATGTAGAAGATATATGCATGCGATTGTTAGTCACACTCAAATACTGAGCAAGTTAAATATTTCCATCGCCTATATTTATGTTCTGCTATGTTGGTGTTTTTAAGAAAGTGGCACAAGGCCTAATACAAAAGTTAATGATGTTTGTCTACTTAGTAATAGTTATATTGCAATAATTGCTTGTTTTATCACAATTTTATTATTTCCCAGTGACTTTCCCAAACATTTCAGCATTGAATAATATAGAAAAAACTAACATGCAAAGTTGTCTTCTTTTTAAGAAGGTTATACTTTGCTTTAACCACAACTAGCCCAGTTTGTGATACACCGAGTCAGTTGATAGCAGCTCCTCCATGAATCTGATTCCGTAAAAAGACATGGATTTTTTGCTTTATCAAAGCTGATCTTTACGTTGTTTTGTATTCAATCGGATTGACTGGCTATCTTCATGTTGGATGTGTTGTAGAGCCTACATTCCCGCCTGTCGCAGATCCGAATACAATAGCACACGCCAATGATTGGTTCTATAAGGATCCGCAGGGCACACTTCAGGGGCCATTTAAAGCGCAGGAAATGTTAGAATGGTATGGGGCTGGCTACTTTACCATGAGTCTGCTAGTGAAAAAAGGATCGGATCGAGATTTTCAGGTGTGTTCATGTTTACAACTCATCGCATAAAAAGGTCTCACTCTAAATTCTATGTTCGTGTTTGATAATTTGCTGCCTTTGTTCGTACCGGTGTAAAAAGCTTGAAGATGAACCTACACAAAGTGTAAGTAGGTTTTATCGGAAAGTATCGGTATTTCTCATCATTTGCGATTGTTTTTAAGGTGATGTAACTGCCAGGATGTTTAAGGATTAAAATCAACAAAATTTGGTTCTGGTAAAATGCTTAAAAGAAAAAAATGTGCCGATATAATGTCACTAGTATCGCGGCTGTTTATTATTCTGATTGATATTGGCTATTGCGTTCAAATTGCAGCGTTACGTGTCTCTATTCTGTTGGTCTCTCTGCAACTATAGACGTCATAATCCCACTTTCGCTCGAATCTGAGCATCCTGGCAGTCAGATCACCTCAAGCTTCAAAACCAATCACTGACGATAGAGAAATACAAATACTTTCTGATAAAACCTAATAAATCTTTTTGTGTAAGTTCATCTTTGAACCATAGAACAAGCAGGCCCTCATTCGAAGGCTGAGACATAACCTTAGGCAGACAGGAAATCAAATAAATTCTAGGTAAATGTCATTATACAGATGTTGGACGCTTTGTCTACTGCTCTTGTAGCCTCTAGGAGAGTTACTGAAGAGAGGTAATGCCCAACCATTCGTTCCATCCACACCTAACGTCATTTTACCTAATGCCATACCAGCTGATCCCGCAATAGTCTCAGCCCACTCGGTGCCAGATCCCCGGCTACAGCAGCAGGTGTTCCTCATTCAGCAACAGCAGCTACTCCTCCAACAGCAGCACCAGCTCACCCTTCTCAGGTAGGCTCTTTCTCGCCACTCTCAGCACTCTCATGTCTCCTCCGTACAAATACTTCAATAATAAATTGTTGATTATTGATTGTTGATCAGCAACCGCAAGTTCATCAAAACTATCGAGATGAGAATGTGGAAGCTCAATACTTTGGATAAACAATAAATATAGAGCGAGGTCTTCAAGGCATCCCTGGCTGGTCCCGTGTTTAATCACAGCGGGAAAATAATTGATCAATAATCAACTAGTGTTTTGACAAGACATTCCTTGTTTTGTTGATTACAGGCAGATATAAGCAGAAATAAACGTGTAGATTAGTTTGGTTTGGGCTGTTCAAAGAGGCGTGTCTCAATTATGGCTGTCGTTATATTATCTGCTGTCGTTTGCGATATATTACATACAGGCTTCAGCTTTACTAGTACTTACAAAGTAACTTTTATGATGTAGATTGTAGTGGATAGAAAACAATTTAGAGTTATCTACTTTTTAGTTACGGTCGATAGATGTGTAAGAAAGAAAAGTAAGATGTAGAAAGAAAGGATTCCAGACATCAGAATTTATTATTTGTATAAATAGTTGTCATGATAGTGATTTAGGCTCACCTGCACGCAGTTCCTCTGAAACTCACAAACAATTGTTAATCCAGTAGCAGAGACCTGTATAAATCAGTTGACCAAAGCGATTGAGCATAAGTCCAACTTATTGTTATTTTTACTGTTGGTAGACATTAGGAGTCTGAACAGCTTTTTTTAATCAAAAAGGTTATATGAAATTAACCCAAATTTCCATAAGCGCTTGTCCATATATTGCTGTTCGATTGAGAGTTATTTTCTCTCGTTCCAAAAGTTGTGGAACCAAATTCCTGCTTGTGCTTTCTATCATGCATATCACATTGCAAAGTGCTGAGTTTTTGTTAATATTTTACAAGTATCAAGATATCAAAATGTATTGGATAGATATTGAGCAGTTAATTACGTTGGAGTTCAATAAATCATATTATATGAGCTGAATAAACTATGTTATATATAAAATTAACATCTATACTGTCAAACTTTTACACAGGAAGCTAGTTTGTTGTTATAACCATTATATGTTAGAGTCAGTATTTTCATAAGAATATAGATAAAAAGGCCCATGATAAGGCTTTAATAAGTGCTGCAGATAATTAGACATATAAAGTTATGTACAAACTACGTATGTACAAACTAACAAAGTAAACATCAATTAAAATGTTTATATTGTTACTTGACCTTTAAGACAGATAGGCAGAAATGTTGGGTTGGCGGTTCAGAGGTGGCAATAGACATGCTCTATAGCTTACTCTGACCTAGACTAGGTAAAGTCTAAACTAACTCAGTTTATATAGTTTTTATTATTTCGATATTTTTGTAAATTTCAATTTTTATACGTCAACTTAACATTCATTTACCAAACTGCAATGATGTTTCAAGGAACTTCGAATTTCAATATTTGCTCAAACTGGGCATTGTATGTTGGAAAATTCATATGTTAAGGTGATTGCAAGTAGAGATTGCAATCACCTCCACTGATGGTGGTAGAGATGATCAGGTCATAAAAAATAAGAGTTGGCAACAAAATCATATTGGGCATGTGAAGTAAAGCTACAAAGTGATAGCAACACACTGATATTTACATAAAAATGTTGTAATGCTCACCAGTTTGTAAAAAGTATTTATCTTACTCATTCACAAATTGTTATTCTATTGTATTGTGTGGAAATTAGAGATTCGGTGGTATAGTTCAACTATGGAATGCGCCATAAAATACAGAATTCACTGTTTTTTTAAAGCTATATCTATCTCATTCAATAGACGTGTTTAAGGCTTTGTTTTCTCAGATTCCCTGAACCACAAGGTATGTGACGCATTCTTGGGTCTTAAAAGATGAGTCATTTCACTCGTTATTATTCGGTGAATATTTTTCTTGCATCACAAATTAATCGTTCATTTGATGAAAGCAATGAACTGCTGGTTACACGAGTATGTCTTATTTCAAGGAATGTTGATATTTGTCTTTTTAACCAGCAACATTTTTATGATTTGTTGGCTTTCAAATTTACGGATCATGGATTTCGGCTGTCAGAAAATTGGAAAAATCAGTAAACTTGTTGCTGCACTACTTAAAGAGTATTTCAAGTGTCGAAAGACCAATGTTGAGCACGCATATTCAACTTCCACCAGCCTTCAAATTGTTTTCCTATTTGATAGCTTGTGTACAATTTTTTAAGCTCAATTTGTCTTCTTTATGAATGTCCATGCAAAAAAGCTTGGGAAATTTCGAGTCACCTTTTTACATGCAGTGTTTTTAAGGTTTTTAAAAAATTAACAGCGCTGAAATCTCGGCTCAACACTCACTCTCAAAAATTAAAAGCCTTTATAACCCCGACGTTATAAACACTGATTTTATAATGGTTGTCTGATCAATAACGTTTATCAGTTACAATAGAAATGTTGGAAAATCTGCACCTTATAGATTTGTCTTCTCTCGCTATAGGCAGCAACAACAACTTCAGCAATTAGCAGAAAGGATGGGGGCCTCAGAAGAGTTTGCTAACTACAGCAGTCAGGAGCTACAGCAAATGGCCTTGCAACTCATGCTCAAGGAGCAGAAGCATCAGGTGTGCACTCTTTTTTATCATTTGTCATATTAAGTGCCAGGTGCCTTTGTATACATATTTTGCAAATGGTCATGAGTGTACATTCTCTCTAGGGTCTGCTGTTACCACAAGCACCTGTTACCCCCGCCACTCATGGTGCTATACCTGGTCATCCTCAAACTAGTCCGCCGCAGCAATCTGTTCTTCCAGGAGTCAAACTCCTTTCTGGTCCGGCGTCCGCTCCCGCATTAGCATCTGATGATGACAACCTCTGGGGAGCGGCTTGGTCTCAGCAAATGGTGCGTGAGCGTTTGACTATTATTACTGTGGCCAAAGGCTAAGGCTTGATCAAGAAACATTTAGTCTAGTGTCAGTATTAATAGCCTTTCTACCCATAGACAAGCATATGCAAACGCATGTACAAACCCTACCAAATGTGTTGCCGTGGTGAAACAGGGGATGGTGTCATGATAACTTATCCCTAACATAGGTTTGTTGATTATTTACGATGTTTTGTTTTTTGTGTGCAATTTTCGGTATATCTTATGGATTATTGTTGATTTTCTCTCTTTTAAAGAAGGCTGCTCTGGTAAACAATGTGTTAGTGAATACTTAATATCGAGGTTAACTCATGAACCATTTGTACTTATGTTATCCTTGCAGATAACAAAGCACTAAGTAATAAACATATGGTACATTTAGAAAGATGAAGTTGGCAAGATAATGCTCGAGTATATTTATGCTGTAAGTTTGCCAGATGAATCTTTGTTGGCATGAAAAAGGTTTTCACCTCTAGGATTTGGTATATAGCATAAAAATTTATCGCTGTTAGGAGATATGTTGTGCACATTCTGCAAGTATTTCGCTAGAAATGCTTTTCATTGTTAAAATGCCGACTTATGATCATCTCAACGTGAAATCTTTCAATTCAAAATTGGAACCAATTTCTGTCTCAGCATACAAAGCAAATTTCAACATACCATGTCTGAAGTTTCTCACTGTGTCCAATAAATCGGTAAATATGTATGCAGCTCTTCACACCAGGGGTGTTCAAACTTTTTGCAAAGGGGGCCAGATTTGGTGTGTTAAAAATTACCTCCGCGTCTGTACTTCCGCGCATGTACCTCCGCGTCTGTACCTTCGTGCATTTACCTCCACTTTGTGACACCTGTCTCCTGAATTGCAAGGCTCCACCTCAACCCACCTTTTTTAGTTTAAGGAAGTAAAAATGAGAAAAATACTCTATCGCTTAATCCTTATTTAGTTTCCCACCTATAGTTTTGTTTTTGTAGTTTTATTTAATGCATTTGTTTTATTATTACATATAATTACCAGAAGTATTGATCAAAGTTAAAGTTTTTTGGACTGTGGAATGATTCAATGAAATTTAATGTATACTCATAAAATTACTTGCTTCAAAATACAATGATTTCAACTTTTGAGGCGAATATCAGAACACATTAAATTAGTATGTTATAGTTGACTGCATCTCAAAAATTGCTTTTAAAAGCACATCATTTCTGTGCATATGTATCAGGTTCAATGCAAACTTTATTTATCAGTTTTCCATGCTGACACCTAAACTTCTCTCGCGCGCTTTTTCACCATCCATATTTGGGCAAGTTGTTGCAACCTACCGTAAATACCTGCGTATAGGACGATACCATGTATAGGACGCAGTGGATATTTGGCCCACAAAAACTATGGGAAAACTGTGTATAGGACGCATCCTAATTTTAGTCCTAAATTTCTATTAATTTTTATAGAAACAGTGATGTTTCATATAAATTTTCGTCAAATCATTCGTCATGTCGAATATCATGTCGTCATATTCGTCATGTCGAATACAACCTACAATATTAAATCAAAATTGAAGCGGCACAATACAGACCTTGTCGTCACCTCCGGAGGCATGACCAGTATTCTACAACCAATAGATGTCATTATGAATAAGCCATTCAAAGCAGCATTAAAGCAGAAATGGGCTGAATGGATGGTTAATGGTGAGTATACTTTCACCAAGGGTGGCAACATGAGGAAAGTCAACATGCCTAATGGTAACCACGAGGATAAATATTATAAGATTGAAATTTTTATAATAAATTTTTGATATTACGATAAATGCATAATTTTTATAATATAAGTATCCATGGATAAGACGCACCTGGGTTTTTAGGTCAACTTCTTGAGAAAAAAGAGCGCCTTATACGCGGGTATTTACGGTAATCTAGGTGTTATAGTCAATTGGCTGAAGTGTCTGTTTCTGCAGTAAGACACTCATCTTATTCCTTTAACCCAGCTGATAGTTCAGGCATGGTAAGCGCTATCAGCTGGGTGTTTTGCTGTGACACCGTTTGTTTATTCTTATTTTTCTAACTCACACGTAAACCCTACAAATTCTGTAATCATCTGAGATTGTTAGTCCTGTTTCTGCAACTCGGTGGAGAAGACTTTCTTTGATATCTTGTGCTATTTCCTTTCTAATTTACTGGTGTACAATGGTGCACCCAAACTCGGAGCGCCAAACAGATATCTGCGTTATACTCGTTTTCAGCTGGATATCTAGATCTAGTCCCTCATGTTAATATTTGGTGGTAACATGAATGCTGGGCTGCTGTCGCCTGCCTATAATGGCTGTAATTGTTTTTTACAGAGGGAGAAAAAAGCTATAGATGAAATCGCTCAAAAGGAGGCATCACGTCAGCAAGAGCAACAGCGTCTCGAGGCGGAGAGGGAGGCAGCAAGGCAGCTAGAGCAAAAAAGGATAGAAAAGCAGAGGGAGCTTATTGAACATCAGCGGCAGCGTATGTTAGATGTAGAGCGACAGCGTAAGGTAGAGTGGTCACAGCTGTGTGCAAAGAGTTTGAGTTGTACTAGTTCGAGCTTTACAACTTCCAAAAATCACCAGACGATTCGCAAATTTGGAATATCGTAACACGATATTTTTATGTAAAAAAACTTGTAAAATTTTGTTAATATTTATTTGTATATTTTAATTTGAAAAAAACTGTTTTCCGGTTGTAATAATTAAAAACATTTATTTCATGAACACCCGTGTGAGTGGAAGGCCTTGCAAATTAGCTTATTATAGGACTAAAAGGCCCGTGAGTTTTAGTTGCAGCATCGCTCACTTTGGAAATTATCAGGTGTAAGATAAATCACCATTACACACGATTATATCTTTTATATGATAAACGATATCTCTCTAAATGGTTTCAATTTTCAAATCATCCACCTTAAAAATCCCTGTTGGAAACAATTAAATCGCCATATCGTAAAGCTTTACCTATTCTATGAATGGTCTCATGCCAATAAGGGATTCTGTTTAAAATTTTGGAGCTTTGTATTGCTAATAGAAGCTTGATGATTAGGCATATGTGTGGACAGGTTATGGAAGAGCAAAGACGTATTCAGGAGGAACAGAGGTTGCTCCAGGAGCAAATGCTGCTCCAGGAGCAGAGGCGAGTTCAGGAAGAAAAAGCGAAAGCAGAGATCAGGTTGCAGCGGGATGAGATGGAGCGGCAGCAGAGAGAGCTTGACGAGAAAAAGAGGAAAGAGATAGAGAGACAGGGTAATGACTGTCTTTACAAAATCTTTTTAGCTTCAGCTCAGTCAGTACTTGCCACTTGATAACGACCTAGCTGTTGCCTCATCGTGTGAGAATCCTAACCGAGTACACAGCGTGAATATTTTAATATTAAAGTGTTTATCGCTTACCGCAGACTTAGAGAAGAAAAAGCAGAAAGAGAAGCAGCTGGAGATAGAACGACAAAGGGAGGTGGAGAGGCAGAAACAGTTAGAGAGGGAGAGGCAGCAGGAAGTCGAGCGCAAGATTGAGATGGAAGCTGCACGCAAGGCTGAACTGAAGCGAAAAAAAGAGGAGGAGGTAAGATTGCATTGATTGGAGCTGAGGCTATATATTTGATAAAAAGATTAATGGTTGTTTGGTTTGATTATTGGTTTCTACTAAAACATACCTGATACTGTGGGTGGGATTTTACTAGCTAATGTCTTTTACTATAACATTCTGCTGTTACAACTGTATCACTGTTTTGTGTACTCCCTGTTTATGCAATTGCACTAGACAGATTTGCCTTACGCAAGTTATTATTTTTGTTTTTGCGATATTTAGTATTATCATTTGTTAGAATATCTATTGAAAATTATCTAAAATTTTTGTGTGTTGACTTGAGATAATAAAAGTCATTTTTGTATTCCTGAAAACAAATAAAACAATGATTCATTCTTTCCATTATCAAGAACCTCTATCATCAATCCCCCGCTACTGTAAAATGCATGCAGTCATCTATTCAAAAATGTAATACACGGACATGGCAACCTGATAAAAGCTCTTTCAGGTGATTGCCAATTGTTAGCCTAAAGTTAGCATGAAAATTTCATCTTCAATTCATTAGCATGTAAATATGATGAGGTTGGGGGAGTTTTGTCTTTTGGGCCTTTTGAAATGACTCTTAGTCATACATAGCAAACAGGTCATGCATAACAGCAAGACTGAGTCATAATGACTCAAACTATGTTATTTTTTATTTTGCAATGTTTTAAGTTCTTTAGTTAAGAGTTGTTTGAATCTGCTAATTACTGCTGCCCCTGAGTAGCCTCTCATTTCCTGACTGCCCCAGCATACTATGCTGACTGACATTTCTACCAACCCGTGTCAGATATTCGGTCGTATCTATAGATCCTCTCCACCGTAACTCATTGGACCGGACATGGTAGTCAAAGACATCAACTTGATTCTACTGACTGCATGACCAGCGATAACCAGGGATCGCTAAACATGTTATGGAAATGTTTACTTTTCCATATCCATAAACATAAATATTTCCACAATTTTATGGAAATTGGTATGGAAGTTTTATTTTAGAAATATGGAAATGGACATAATATGGAAATGAGTTGTGGAAATGGAAATAATATGGAAATGTTATGGAAATGGAAATGAATTATGAAAATGAATTATGGAAAGTTATGGAAATAGAAATAATATGGAAATGAATTAGGGAAATGGTATGAAAATGGAAATAAATTATGGAAATTATATGGGAATGAATTATGGAAATGAAATATGGAAATTGTAATATACACGTAATCCAAGATATAAACAGAGGCAAGTTATACTGGCTAATACGTCTATATAGGTGTATATTTAAATGAAAGAATATTTAAAGTGCTAAGTGTATACATAACAAAGATCGCTAAACGTATTATGGAAATGTTTCCTATTTTATTTCCATAAACATAAATATTTCCATAATTTTATGGAAATGGATATGGAAATTTTATTTTAGAAATATGGAAATGTTATGGAAATGAAAATAATATGGAAATGAATTATGGAAATGGAAATAATATGGAAATTAATTATGGATTTGGTATGGAAATGAAATAGGGAAATGAAATGGGGAAATGTTATGGAAATGGAAATAATATGGAAATGGAAATTGTGACATACACGCAATCCCTGGCGGTAATCAGATGAATTTTAAAAAGATTGCACCAACGGTCATATACATGGCTACTACTTTTGATTTGCTCACAGTTGAGCATGTTTCCTCAGTTGTATGCTAATATCTCAGGCAGAAGAGTGTGTGGTAGCTACCTACGTGCCATTAAACATAGATGGTTCATAGCGATATGGTCAAACATTTGATCTCTAATAATCTAACCAAAAACAAGAATAAACACTGGCAATAAAGGAATTAATTGTGTGGCATTTGCAGCTTGTACTGTTATCATATTTGCAGCGTTTACTGTCATCATATTTGCAGTGTGTACTGTTATCACAAAAATAGTGTATTTAGAAAGACAGTAACTTATGAAAAGACTAATTACGTTTTCTTTCATAAAAAATAATTAAAAACATTCATAGAAGTTCTGGGATTGTTTGTTTAAATGATAAAATATGTAATAGTATGTAATACAACAATAAATAGTGCTGTTGTCTTGTCTTTGCTTTCCTAGCCTTGCGTCTATTTATCTGTATCAAAATGCTTATCCTAACCTATGTTTTTTTGTGAAATGTATCTCTACATGTGTTACAGGAACGACTGCAGGCCGAGGCCATGGAGGCTGAGGCAGCAAGGAGGGCGGAGCAGCAGCGATTTGAACAGGAAAAAGCAGATAGAGAATTAGCTCGACAGCAAGCGGAGAAAGAGCGAGAGAGAGAACGACTGGAGGCTTTGCAACTCCCTTCTACAGCTCAATGGGCATCCTCACCCAGTTCCAACATGAGTAAGATATCGGTCACTCACCTGTGTGCGACCTAGTTTTATAAGGTCGCATATCGGCGAGTTCTGAAATGCATTTTATGAAGACAACAAGATTTCATGGTTTAATTAAGCAGAGTTAGTTACCACGTGTAACACATAAAATAAATCTGTGTTGATTTACTATTCGCAAGAGTAAACATAGTAATAGCCTTATACAGAAGAAATATTTGTGTTTTATAACAGCAAAAATTGTTTATTCGGGGCATGATATTGTTTCTTGTTGCGATTCCATTTAGATACAGTGAAGTTCTTTGCTAGCACCAAGTTTGTGAATTTAAACATGCCTTTCTTTGGCCTGATCAGTTGTATTGAAGATGATGAAAAGAGAAAGCGGCCTTGAGCAGATTATTTTATTTCCTGGTAAGGTACTGTTCCAGTTTTAGCATTGTTGCCTAATGTGAAAACAGGGCTACATTTTTCTTACACAGCCGTGGCATTTGACCGACAACAGTCTTTGCAAGAAATCCAACGGAAAGAGAAAGAGCAAGCCGTTAAAGATCAAGCAGCAAAAGCTGCTGCCGAAAAGCAGCGACAGCTTGAGCAACAGGAACTGAACAGTCAGCAAACGCAGCTAAAGTGGGCTTCCAATAATAAGTGAGTTTTCTTGCACCCTTACTTTGCATTCACAAACTGCTTCATCTACAGGTAGTCCTCTTTATTCCAGTCGTTTTTGTTAGTTTTTCTTCAGCTCTTTATATCATTCATCTCTGTGAGTTGTGTTACTTTTTTTCCCATAGTTTATCTCTCCGATTCTGCCATATGGCAAACAGTTTACCTGTGACAAACCCTTGGGGCAAATATTTATGTTATACATCAATTACACTAAGGTGCGTGTGATACAAAGGTCTGTGAGGTTGATGGCTCATAATTTCTTCTTTCTATATGAGAAGGCCACTCATGAACTCGGGCAAATCTCTCAGGCAAATTCAGGAGGAAGAAGCTCTTCGGTTAGAAAAGGAAAGAAAAGAACAGCTCAAGGCAGCTCCAGTCACTAACTCTAGTTCTTCGTGGGCTGGTAAGTCTGTGCCAACCGGCTGGGCAAGCGAGGGTGCCTGGGGCAATGCTGTCAGGAAAGGAACCTGGGAGCAGCCTAGCACCAAACCCGTAAAGGCGTCCAACAGGTAAATTTGCATTAGACTAGAAGGCAACGCTCTGACGTAAACAAATCATAGTTTCCTGATGTTTAATCGCTTTCTCACCGGCAGCCCGTTTATGCAGGTATATTATCGGTGAGGTTAAGCAGGCGAAATATTTAACAGCGTACAAACAGTTGTATGCGAACCTGCAATAAAGTTATTTGCCATATTTATTTTCCGGGTTGCGAATTGTTAAAGCATTAAGGCATTAGGATTTAGCCGAAAAGACTTGCAGCATTATGGAGCATTATGGCGAAAAGAGGTTGTTTCTGTGGCAACTGGAGCGATGACACGAGAAACATAAGTTCATTTTGGTAACTGATGAAAAGCATCTTGAAACTAGCTAGTCGAGTTCTTCGACATAATCATGTATTATAAATTAACAACACAGCCTTTTAACATCAATAGACGAAGTGGTGCAAACAGCAAAGGGATTTTTAAATTCCTCATTTGGTTTTTTCGTTGAACTGTAATTGACTTGCATCAGATTTGCTATATTTTATTACTATTTCCTGCTGTTAAACTGAAGTATCTCAGTTTTAAATTGATTGGTGTTGCTTGATCAAATCTGTCATTTTTTATATTCACTTATGTATTTACAAACCAGAAAAGAGTTTTGTTTAGGGCTACCTCAAATATTCATAAAGTATATGTTGTATAGATTGAGTTAGAGTTTTTGACACTACAGCTCGATGGTAGCGACTGATTATTGTTGGAATAAATGAACGTAAATAATAGTCATACCATTAATTGCATATTTTCACTTTGTACAATATAGTATGCGGAGGTGGAGAGGTATTAGCAAAGTACAGTGAAACCTCGGTCCTCGAACGCTTCGGTTCTCGACCAACTTGGTTTCGACCAGCTCGGTTTTCGAACAAAGATTTTGATATTTGTTCGTCTCCAATCTCAGAACAGAAATTCCGTTTTCGACTAAACCAGAGTATGCGCATTAGACTTAGAACAGCTCCGCAAACAACATGGAAACATCCGTTAACAAACGCTTCATAAATTCTTTACAAAAAGGAAGGAACCATCTGGGACGACGTCTCCTCTACCAAAGAGATTTGCGAGGAAGATAACCCCTCCAGTCGAGTTACCCTAAATTGTTTTGGAACACGATTCTCTTTCAAAGATGTGAAGTAAACGTGCCATTGCTGTGTATATTTTTTCCTATGATTTTTCACGCAGCGGATCTGTTGCATTTTTGCTGTTTCATTATCAATTTCTGCAATTTTTGCTACTAGGTACTTTGGTATTGTATCTTTCAAGAGCAAAACATACGAAATGTTTACTTTTGCCTTTTACTTTTTCCATCATCATAAATAAAAAGCCTTTTATTAAAATTAAACACG
The DNA here is from genome assembly GCF_963576615.1 of Watersipora subatra. Taxonomy (NCBI): domain Eukaryota; kingdom Metazoa; phylum Bryozoa; class Gymnolaemata; order Cheilostomatida; family Watersiporidae; genus Watersipora; species Watersipora subatra. Next base: position 57,152,077 of record NC_088716.1, on the reverse strand, counting down.
ATTTATATCTACCCATTTTTATTTATAGTGTGCAGTATACAGTACGGTTTATGGTGCAAAATGTTGAAAAAATATGTTATTGAAGTTGTTTTCTCGCCTTGGAACGGATTAAAATTTACATGCATTTATTCTAATGGGAAAAATTGTTTCCAATCTCGACAACTCGGTTTTTGACTTTTCGAACAACGTTTTGGAATGGATTATGCTCGAGAAATGAGGTTCCACTGTATAGGGATAGTCATAAGCGGCGTGTCGTCAAGGTATTGGTGCATTTTATTTTAGTTTTGCCAACTGAAAGGTTAACATTTTAACAGTTGGCGCATTTGCACATGCTTCCAATTAAGTGATGAATCGTTTTAGGGTTCAAGGTGATTGTGTTTGTTGAGACAGAAGTTAATGTACTGCGGTTATTTTTATTGTATTTTAATCTATTCCAGTAAAAAATATATTTCAGAGCACTTATTGTATCAAACTCACCTTTGGTAGCATGTGAGAATTTTTTTTATCAAACGATTATAAAAAGTGGTGTGTGATTAGATGTTTGCCAAGTTTGTGCTGTTGCGTTTGTATTTCTTATGGAGAATTTTAAATGAGTCACAGCATAAGTACATTTTTAATTCTTATAACACTTAAACAATGATTTTAAAAATATCATTGCCAGCTGCTTTAACAATCTTGCACCTAATATCCAATCTCTTAGCGGAGAAAGGTATTTTAAACACTGTTTGTCAAACCATTTATTCGATTTTAATGATTAACTGTTGCACTTTTTACTTTTTTTGTTTTATTATTTTTGTATGGCATTATTTGAAAAACATTAATGTATAAATTATACACATATGTATAAAAGCATATATGTATATATAGTAGATGCTCCTATGACGTATACCTCATAAATCATAAATTCCTGATAATGTAAAGAATTTATGTGAATTTTCTGCTTCGTATTACATAAAAAATTCCATATAACGTAAAGTGTCAAGTTCGGGCGAGTTCTCTAATGCGTTTTGGATGCGAGAGAAAAATTGATGTACATACAGATTTATATCTGTTATACATACAACTTGACATTCTAGCTCATCGTGTTAGATCGTCAGATGTGTCGACAAAACAGAATATGTAGCCGCGCAATTGGTCATAAATACACACATACTTGAAGGCGATCGATTGGCGCTGGTATTACAGCGTCGGTTTACCAATCTGAATGTCACTAGTTGGAATATCGTTAAAATTTATTTTCTATCCTAACCTTGGCCCGTGGATACAGACAAACGACGAACAGGTAGAACCGCTCTTTTTGTAGTAAAAATAGTTTTTATGTTTTATTGTAGGTGTAAAAAAGTTTATTGTTAATTTTACTTTGCAGAATAGACTTCTGTTTAGAAAAAATGAATCATTGTAAATGAACGTCAAAGGTGGGCGCTCCCCATCAACTTATCGTAAAATTACCGCAATCATGGTCTATAAAACCAATGAAATTGAACAGAAAAAGGAAAAAAGTTGTTATACATTGGCTCATTCCCTCAAAATACATCAATATATCTTTTCCAGTAAGCAGGCAGTGACCATAATAATTTTGCTTTAAGAATGATAGCAGATCCGTACTCTCTTTTGTCAACTGTGATTGTATGCTTGTAGCGAGGTGTTTCCCAGCCTAGCAGTTAGCTCTAAGGCTTCACAATCTACTGCCAATGCTCAACAGAAGAAGAAACAGACATATTCTGCTCAGAGTGCAAAGAAAAATGCTCAAAATGTATGCACTACATTTGTTATCTTTGCATGGCTCTAATGGTCTATTCTTCTACATTTAAAGGTAGTCTGTGAAGATAGCATATAAGTACTATGGAAAGTGGAATATTCTTTTAAAATTTTGCACCTGTTATGCAGATTAAAAAGCTATAGAGGTTTTGTCATAGTGCAGTCGCGGAGGTTGCAAGGCATGTTAATATCGAGGCTCATTTTGATGCCCGTTCACTGTAACGATCTAATGGCCTACCAACAAGCCATAGATAGTCTTTAATGACCGCTCACTGTAACTAAACACAACTTAATGTTGCATTTACATATGACGGAAAAAATATTCTTACTGCTGTTGATCAATACATTGTATTTTGGACTCATCATTGTAGTTGTCTCATCATGCTGTACTGGTGTTAATCTTTGTAATATTCCCAGTCTTAAAAAATTCTGCTAGGTCAACTGGTCTGCAATTAGTTATGCAAAAAACACTGTAAAGGTCAATACAGTCCAGCATCACCTTAGAAGTTGATCTGTTCGATCTTTGCATCTTTGTCGAAATCATCATATTTTGGAGAAAAGATTATTATAAGTATACAATGTATTTGGTTTTGTGTTAAATGTTTACATTTAGAATGTTGCATTTACAAATTCTGTAAAATTTTCAATTAAATGTAAAAATTATAAAGTAATAATAATCAGTAAAAGAGGTTCTTATTGTTGCCTCACCTTGGAAACATGTAGTGGTATAGTGAGTAATAAAAATATTCAGCATACGTTATTCTAATTTACACCAGTTGTAGTTTTAATTAATTTAATTAATGTGGTTTTTTTTGTATCACTTTTGCATTTTAATTTTTATCACCTTTCTAACTTTTAATTACAAAACTGAAAAAAACTCAGACGTCATCTTTTAGATTTTACATGTAGATGTAATGGCTGTGATGCTTGTTGCCCCGCGAATGATCCTGTTTCTTTTATGATCGTGTTTCTCGGCTGTAACTCAGTGTGCGTTACCTCAATGTTAGTCAGCTCATAATAACATATCGAATGTAATTTCATGCTAAGAGCACCTTTTGCCAGGCTAATATTCTTATAAATTTACTTTCAAATTAGAAAACTCTTGTGTCTATCAAAAACTACCAGATCAATGTTTGTTTCCTTCACAAATCACTGTACGGCGTGTGACAACAGTGGTCGTTTGCTTTGCAATATCGTGTTACATCAACCTAACTTTGTTGCTAGGATTGTGTGCAGAAGATATTCCAAGGAAATACAAACAGTGATGACCGATTCACTGATTGGTGTAAAAAATCTCTAAAAGGTCTGGAATGCCCTCTTGATGGTAGGTAGTGAACCTTTATGTGAGTTGTTGCCGTAGCTTTATCTACCCATAACAATACTGTGTCTTGCGCTTCTTATATAGTTATATAGTTATGGTCGATTTGTAGGGAGTATGGAATATGTAGTTGTTTGTACTGACCGATCAAACCCTCCATCGATCGGAAAAGAGGCTTCGGTTTAAATGGTTTTAATCACTGCATCGGTAGTCCATTATGTTGCATGAATTTATTGTTATTGCTGTTTGTATATGGAAGTTAGGAGCTCATTGTCTTGAACTGACATATTATTGGGATAAAATATAAACAAAGATTTGCCAATGCATTTCTGGATCTGCCAACATAAAGTTTGCTAAATCCACCAGACTCCATCCAAATATTGATCGCACTGGTTGAACGCTTTTCACCATCATGACATTAAATTCACCAACCAGCAGCTGGTTTTATCAAGAAATGTTAATAGGGTATGCACGTTACCTGCAGGATATTTATATGGTAATCTCATACGGTAATCTCACATACAGTAATCTCGCATACGGTAATCTCACATACGATAATCTCACCTCTTGAATGTGTTGTTCTCGGTGGTTACCAACATTTTAACTGTTCAACATGTAGCTTCACAATATTACATTTTTTGTTGTAGTAGAAACTTTTATCGGCTTCCTCGTTGAGCAAGAAAATCCGAATGAGGTAAAAGATTATATCTCGGAATATCTCGGACAAACACCCAAGTCAGCCCAGTTTGCCAAAGACTTTCTTGAACGCAGGTCTCAAGATCGAAAGCAAAAGAAACAGGCAGAAAGACTGGATGATGAGGTTTTCATACATACTTTCCGCTTACTGTATTTTTCGCGCCAAAAGGCGCACCTAAAGCCTAAATTTTTTTGTGCAGTTTGTAATACAGTGAACCCTGGGTGTGAACCGGGTTCTAAAACCTGTTGCGTGTTCTAAAATCTGTTCTGAAATCTAAAATTCTCGCTAAGTACACCGCAAAGGTGTGCTGCTAACTGCTACTGGTAAGTGAGAAACCCCTTATAATGGCATTCGTAAAGCCACATGCTTATGGAGCTCAGTTTAATCTGGGAGGCAGCGGCAGGCAAGTTATACCACCATATGTCCTCGGAATGTGGTCGAATGGGCTAACCTAAAGCCAGCATCCATTGTCCGAGCTTTCATAAAAGCCGGCCAGCAAGTCTGACTCAGACAGCGATGAGGAGGAACCCCGAATGTCGGAACTTGGAAGAAGTGTGAATATTTTATCCAATAAAGTTGACAAAGTTGACCGTTTTGCCTTTATCATTGTTTTTTTACATATGATTTAAAGTGTGTCTTCTAATATGGTGCGTCTTATATATTGGTTAAGTATAGAAATGACCACGGAATTGAGACCGCGCTCTATAATACGGTGCGCCTTATGGTGCAGAAAAAACCATAGTTATCTTTGACCTTTCCATCGTTGTATTACTCTCGTTTATTTTTTCTTGATTCTAACAATCATTCCTTCTTCATCGTGGTTGACGGGCTGGAAAATACGCCTGATGAAACAGCTAAAACCAAACAAGTTTCCATAATTAGCCATATATCTCTTTTGAAATTGTATGAAATTTGTAGAATTTTAAACCTTCCACAGAAACTCCTATTTGAAGCTTAGAACTTTGAACTAAACATTGACTTTGTTTGTTTCAGCTTGGCTATTTCGAGAATTAGTGACGAAATGCTTTTTTTTGTTATGTTTATTTATGACACTTTTATGTGAAATGGTTGGCATTAGTATGTAATTTTCGGTGACTAAATGAACAGCTATACAATTTCACCATGGTACTATGGCTGTTACGAGCTCCTATTTAGTAAGAGTCCTGTCACAGTGACAGTCACTCTATACCAAAAAACTTGGAGGATGTTCTGGTTGACTGGTCCCCACACAAATAGTACTGGTGCTCTTGGAGATGAAACTTAACAATGTGTGCTTTTAGGAAAGCTTATGGGGTCCGGCTCCCGCTATGAACCCATTTGCGCAGAGGTCATCTGCTCCTGAAATGACGAACACGACTCTGGAAAAGAAAAAGAAGACTGCAAAGAAGACCAAGGGACAAAAGACAGATGCATCATCATTGCTGGGTTTCACAGTAGGTGCCAGCAGCCATAGACTTAACATTGGTGAAATAGAGAAGGCGGAATAACAACTATATATTGCTGATGAAGACATCGCTTACTTGTTGAGGTATTATAAACAGCGTGCAGACTATGCAACTGCCGAGTTCTGCCTCCCTGTCTTATATGAGCAGCACGCTTCACGCCGCCTACTCTCACGACGGATGAAGGGTAGAGATGCCTAGTGACCTAGTCTTTTCTCGTATCTGTTTTTGTCTTCGCTTTTCATTGGCCTTCACTTGATACCCAACCCCCTGCTCAAACTGTATATACTGTAAATACCATTTTGATATTATTTTTAAGTTATTTCTCAAATGAGTGGTATTTTGAGTGGAGAGAATCATTCTGTGTTATACATTTCCTTGCAATTTTCAATTGCTACTTTGCCCAGGGATATCTTTCCCATACCCTAATTGTTACCTTAGTGTCTTGTTGACAAGTTCCTTGATGAGAACTTGTACTGTTTTGGCCAGCCAACTTAGTCTCGCGCATACCACGGTCGTTGTGAAGGTGTTGCAAGCGATTTTTTAATTGTGTCAGCGTAATCGCTATGAAGCGTTGACTTTTTTGTTGAAGTCTTCTAGTTAAACCTGAGCGATAGTTGAGGTAGTTGTTTGATACGTGTTGATGGCATGTACAGGAAACTGTGAAAACTTTCACAGCTCCCGATCAACCTATTGTTAGCGGGTCGGTAAGTCTATTGGTGCTCTCTCTATAATGTTGTAGCTTGTTACAGATTTGTAATCAATCATGACTGTAATTCTGTTTCACCAGTTTACGTTCATAAATTTTTTGCAATACAGAATGTATTTGTTGATAGACTTGTTTTTGATTGTAGTCATTGTAGTCACTGGGCTCATTGGCCATATCATTCACACACTCCTAAGTGTACAACTAGCGTGCACTGCATCAACTATAAATTCTCCTCTTTCATAAGCGAATGGTCAGATCAATAGTGCAGCTGGTATTCTCAACGAGGGAATCTGCAGTTCATGGGAGATTCTGCAGATCTTTTTTGCAATCTATCAATAGTCTATTTGATTTAGTCGAGTTGTCAATAAGCCACTGTCTATGACACAAATTTGACCTACAAATGGTTAATACGAAAAGATCGATAAAAATATAGCCCTGATACTTTTGATTGATACATTTCTGGATTCATACAAGTTGAAAGATCAATCCTGTTGAACAATAGCTCAATGGAAGAACATCATCAAAAGTATGATTATCGTCGCAAAGTAATAGATATGACAGACATTTTGCAAATGTGTCACTATGTTTCCATGAAGCAGATTTGGGGTTGTGCGCATGTTACTTGTGATAAAGGGTTTCAAACTTTCAAAGGACTTTCGCATTTCGGATTAACACGGATGCTTTGTTAAAAAATATAATGATTTTTGTGCCTGAGGTCGTAGTGGCGCATTCAGAACTGCTCAAATCGAAATGAGAACAACTGAAGTGTGAAAATGTTTGAAATGGAATAACTTTTGTGGTATTTTCTTGCGCATCATTCCTCTAGTGCCGTTTCCATCTTTTGCAAGCATGAAACATTTATTAAAAATTTTCGAGTAACATGACTCACTTCAAGTGTGGATTTGTCCTGTTTCTGTGACGACAAACTTGCGGATTAACTGCGTCATAGAAACAGTGAATGTTGCGTCCACACCTTAACGCATCATTTGTGCTACAGCTATTGGTTTGATATTCCTCGATGATTGGATGAGATGCTATGAATTGCTTTGAAAAGCCTGATTTTGTCAAGTGTCATGGACCAACTGACAGACTGGCAAATTTTAGAAGAATTGTTTAAAACTTGGCCTTGGCCGGTAATAAATTGCATCGCTAACTTATACTATTAGGTGTTAGTCAGCTCATTTCGCTGCTTCAGTTGGAATTCGTGGTGAGGTATACCTGAACGTTATAGCGGGTGCTTATATAAGGTTGTATAAGAGCTCATGTAAGGAGATAGTTAATGGTGTTATGGTTTCTTATAATAGCATGGCTTAGCTGGTTCTCCGACAATACACCCATTTGTGTTGTAAGCTCCATTACTATTTCGCATACACTCATTTCTATATCTTAAGTTGTCTTCCATTGTCTTTATTATTAATGCTATGAATATTATAAACAAAGAAATAATAATAATTGATCGGAATGATTACCGTACATACAAAGATTTGAAGTTAAACATAAATGTACCAAGTTTACCTTATTTATATTAGACGTAGAGTGGTTTATGATTCATTATCCATCTAGCAAGAAAAGGAAATGCATTAGATTCTAAAAGCTGTTTGCTGTATGCAGCGTTTGTAATTTTATTTCAACTCCGACTCTACAGCCAACTTGGCTTACTCGGGTCTAGCAATCAATAGGTATGCTTTTAATCCATATAATGGTAGTCACATTTCCCTTGATGCAAACTATTTTGGCTCTTGAGAGCAAATGTTTGGCATTTTTGAGCACTTGTACTCGGCATTCGTGAATGATCACCAAGTAACAAATTGATTAACATGTCTACTCATTCAGTGCAATATAAATAATTCATGTAAAAACAAATCATAATATTTACAACACAGTTGTTGGATAAGTCCACATTTCCTATCCAGCATAAAGATACGTAAAATACTACATGAATTTGACTCCGAACTGTAAATTACAGAGTTCATAGACTTCTAAGTTATACTTATACAAGGGAGTTATTATAATCGTATGCTGTCTGTCGCATCCAATGATGAAAGTTTCATTCGATTATGTTCAATCCAGGTATGTTGTTTGTCGATACTACATCATCTTTTAGGTGAGTTGGCTCTATTTTACATACACTACATTTTCATCTGTAGAAAGTCATTACCATTAAACAGCCTTTTTTGAATTTGTGCCCTGGACCACTGTGGATTAATGCCTATAGGTAAATGATTTCTTTATATAGGTTTTAATAATACAACTGAAGCTTGTCTCTTGAGTGTATCTGGAGAATTAGCGGCTATTGTACCATAATGTTATTATATGCTTATATTCTGACATGAAACAGGTATTACTTGTAATAGTAAGCGTATAATCTGAATGCTTAATCCGGTTCTAAATGCATTCATCAATTGCTGAGCTAAGCAATGACTTGCTGCTGTCGTATAAACGTATTATTTTGGTGCAACTACATGCAGTTATTTCCTTGTAGGTCCGTGTATGGCAGTTTAATCAAACTGTCATTTGGTGACTTAGATTTGAGCTCATTCATTGGCTAGTTAGCGGGTAACAGCTAAACGATTGCTGTTTTTAACGAGAAAGAATAAAGGACTAGTTGCTCACAATGGAGCATGCTTTTCATGATCTCAGTTCTCAAAAATGGCTGCCCGTATCAAGAGATTTTTTGGGGTGGAATCTTTTGACAATTATATCCGCGAGTTTTTTATCAACTACGTTTACAAGGAGAAAGAAATTGATTTGGAGAAATTTGAAAGATTTATCTGTAATGTGAAGTCTTCTCAAGTTGAACGCATGGTTTATGACATTACCGCAGAAGATGGACAGAACATTTTTCACATCGCTTGCTTACGAGGCAATACAAAGCTTGTGATACTCACTCTGAATGTTGTGGACTCGGATGAAAGGCAAACTCTTATGTCTATCCAGGATCGACTTGGAAACACCGCCATCTCTTTAGCCTCAAGTGGTGATCATGCTGAAACTGTAGAGCAAATTTTACTGTCTTTGAATGATAGGGCCAAAAATTTTGAAATTCTGATGATAGAAAACGAAGAAGGAGACACGCCCTTGTCGCGCTTGGCATTTCACGGCCATACCACGACAATGAAGAAAATGCTTTTCAACAAAATTTCTCGGGTAAATAGGTACCAGATGCTGCAGCAAGCGAACAAGGTGGGTAACACCCCACTTCATCAGTCAGCGTGTAGGGGACAAGTAACAGCGGTTCAGTTGCTGCTCACAGGTCTACAAAGAGAGCAGAAATTTCAGCTCGTAAAGAAGTGTAATCGCGCAGGCGAAAGTGTGGTGTTCATAGCTGCTTTTGGAAATCACCTCAATACAGTTGATGCTCTGCTAAATTACTTCACGACATGCGAATTGAATGAGATTTTAAAAATACAAAACATACAAAACCAAACTGTGGTTTATCGGACTGCAATGGATGGTAAGACAGATGTGTTGCGAAGACTACTGCAACCATTTCGTGATGTCTACCTTATAAAAAAGTTGTTGATGCTAGACAGTCTGCAGATAGATTCAATTCTGTTTTCGTTAGTAGCTAGTGAACATGTTGAGACCATGAGGTATGTACTGGAATCATTTGGCTTATCAAGACGATTTGAGATACTGCTGTCACAAAATATCTCGGGTCACACTGTGGCTCACATTGCCGCTGGTAAAGGGCATTTAGAGACTCTGCGATCCATAGTAGAGTCGCTTTCGCCAGATCAAACATTTCAGCTGCTTCGAAAATCAAACCATTCAAACCACAATGTTATAGCATGGGCGTCAAAAAAAAACCAAGTTGCTTGTGTAAAGTATATGCTAGATGCCTTGGGCTCCACGAATTGCAAAAAGGTTCTGTTGGAAAAAGATTTTAATGGTCATACTATTCTACAAAAAGCAATAGAAAGTGGACATATTGAGTGTTTTCAGTCGATGATTTCTACACTCGATACAGACACATCTCACAGCTTTCTGCGAGGGCAACATACTGAAAATGAAACCCCTTTTCATTGGGCTGCAATCAACAAGGATGCATTGGTAGTAAAACGTCTACTATCCTTATATAGTGACTTTACACCAGAGGAAATGTATCAAATTTTATTAATGCAGAATCTCGCTGGTAGCACAGCTCTGTCAAAGGCTGCATCACAGGGTCGTACCGAAGCTCTTCATTTTTTGGTAACCAGCGTGGATAGCAGCAGACGATGCGAGCTACTAACCATCCCTAACATTAAAGGGCAAAGTGTTTTACGTCTAGCAAATGCTGGTGGCCATGAGCGCACGTTTCAGGCAATGCTTGCAATGCTGACGCCTGAGGAGAAGCAAAGCGCTGCTGACAGCATCTTTATGCAGAAATTACCCAGCGCAAGTGACGGTAAGCACTAATCCACTATTGCCTCATTCGTTTTCAGGCTAATAGGCTTATGATTCTGATTCTGATTCTAAATGCCTTTGAAAGCTTCACAACAATTTTTCAAGCCTCACTGAGTTGTCGTCTTATCAATGATCTTCAAAAGCTGTAAAATCATGAAAATTCTTTGGAGATAATTGCTGTTCAAGGTTTTTTAAAAGGACTTGATTGATTATTTGAAAGCAGTTTTGTCTTTTCATAGGAAATTCATTCACAGATAACTAGAGTACATATTTATTGCGCTCATGTGAGGTACTGCTTAGTGAGCTGAAGTGATATCACTCAGCTAAGGACCATGTTTATAAGCGAAAAATGTAAGTGATGTAAAGAGCAATGCTCTTCAGTAATGCGAAAAACCTTGCTCTGAGAAATCAGAATGGTGAATATTGAATACAAAATACCAACTCATGAAAACTTCAGAAATTATGTTTAGAAACGCCAATAGTTTCGAATGCAATTATTACTTTGTTAGAGTTTCCTTGTTATAAGAGACTTAAATGTCACTACAGAAATATATATTGATAAGTCATGTTCATGTTACTTGCTTGAATCAACTTTTTACAATCGATTCAAGCCAATTTTTATACAGTTTACTAGATCGTGTATTACAGCGTGTATTACGCTATGTACTACGCCGTGTATTACCCCGTGTATTACGCCGCGTACTACAATTTACTTGAGAATCATATCAAAGAAACAAATGCTCGATGGGCTCCGTTACATTGTGCCTCCTGGTCACTCCAACCTGCTGTGTTAGCTTATAGTTTGTTTGATATGATACAAATACAATACAAATACTTTTATTATGATTAATACTATTTTTCACTTCCACCAAAGTTTGAAAATGCTTTGTTTAATCTTAACCAAACAGAGCGATGCAAAAAGCTATTAAGAGGCAATCGTTAAAATGAGCATGTTTAGATTCGGTAGAAGAGGAATACCAAGGTAATGATGATGCAATGAGTTCCTTCTAGCAGTTCATTGCATAATCATTACCTCACCGTTACTAAAGGCTGGTTCACACTATATCGGCTTGATGGGAACAGGGGGCTGATAGCATCGATGGAGCGAGGCGGATATTTCCCGAGCATCAACGACAGTCTGTGTAATGTAAACCATTTCAGCGATAGGAATTCGCGGTCACATATAGCGTGATTTATTTATTACTATTTATGATAGTTGCTGCGGGACAAGTATTTGATTCGAGCACACAAAAATAAAGAGGTTTCTTCCCAAAAAATAGGACATTGCGTCACAAAGTATTTGCTGATGCAAATGCGAATGGGTTTGTAATAGTGTGAACGTTGTTATCATCAACGATCTACGAAGTGGCATCAACTACAAGGTACGATATAGGGTGAACCAGCCTCAAGTTTCTGTACAGTGATAGCATAGAGGCACAGACCCATATGGTTCTGCAGTGTCATCATAGAAACCCCCGCGTCACGCTCATTCTGTCGTTGTTCAATATCACTGTTTGGAAGCAAAACACCCATGGTGACGCGCCGTCTTTGTGACATGGAAATGGCCTTGATGACCAACGGTGTCGTGTGCGTGTTTATTGCTTTACTGTTGCTTCGTATGCAGAAATTTTTGCTGTTGAAATGGTCTAATCTATCTGTTTGTCCTGAAACTGTTTACCTAGTGTCATGTACATAGCGAATAACACCATAAGAAGTAGCAGTTGTTTTTCTAATCATCCATGGTTTGTTTTGACCTTGACATCTTAAAGTATACACTGACATAAGGCATCAGAAAACCATCGCTCTACTGTAGCACCCTATAGAAACATGATCTGCTTGTCAACGTAGCGCTTTGATACTGGCCCACCCAAGTATCGCTACACTATCACTGTATGGAAACTTGTTTATGTAAAGATTTTGATGAATATGATAGCGATTTCTTCCTAGTCTTTTTGCAGCCATTATCTTTTAATGTGGGCAGCTCTCAAGAGTTAGCGATCAGACTAGACAACTCTACAAATTTACATAAATCTAGTTTAACTTGGACCAAGAGATGTATAAGGTAGCAAAACTATTAACAAACTGCTACTAAGATAATTAATTTTTTCTCATGGAACCAGCTTTGCAACAAGGAAGGAAAAAGGAAGGAAAAAAATCAAGTGGCGTAAAAGTTTCCACTTTTAATGAGCATGTCTAATACACAATTGGATAGAAGCGTAATCGAGAGGAACAGCAGCTATGAAATGTTTAATACATCATTTTTTGATAGGCTAGTGATAAGGCAATAATCTTTGTTTATCAACAATAGGCCTAAAGCCTAAGGGCTCCGATGTGTGCTTTGTTGGCTTCTTTCCAACACCACGCAACTATGACTTGGACTTTTCTTGCTGTGTCAGCATTTCCTTTTTTGTCAACATTTCCCCACTCTCCCAGCACTTCCTCACTCTGTTATCTCTAATATTTTTTCCTTTTGCATTGTTTGAAGATTGCTTCACTTGTCAGTCAGTTTGGATTGCTGGCATTAGTAATAGAATAATACTAGAAATTCCCCTGTCATACAGCCCACGACCAAAGTGATATTGGAAAAAAGAAAGGGCACTGATGGTTGAGAAATGCAATATTAGCAGTCAAATGGCACTGCAGTGCAATAGGATAACTGCAATGGTAGCTGTAATGTACTGGGTGTTATTATGTACAACAAACAGCAATAATGAAAGGAAAAGATTATATGTTTATATCTCTCCCCCGCAATAGGAGAAATGCAATATTAGAAGTAAAATGCACTGATATTATTAGAATAACCAATATTATTTATATAGTAATACAGTAATAATAGAAAACCAATGCACAATTTTGTTTACATTTTAAAACGTCATAGCAACCAATATCAAGAGGTTGTGTGTGATATTTATACAGATTTTTAGAAAATCTATTTAACAAAATTATTTAGAAAAAATAATAACGGTAACATATTGCCCAACATCGGTCACCATATACTTCGATCTTGTAAATTCAAATGATTATTTTTATAATTAAATCTTATAAAATCAAATAATTATTCTTATAATAAAATATTGTAATAATCTCATAAGAATCGTTAGAAAAAATATCATCGTCATGTCCTTTACTTTCACTGCTTTGGACATCAGTTGGAATACCAAAGTACTCATTATAAGTGTCCAAAATATCAGTTACTTTGAAATCGGCAAAAAAGAAACGATTACTTTTCAGTACTTCTACGTTAATTACAGAAACCTTCGGCAATTGGACAATGCCATAGACTGGTGAAATGTGCACGTTTTTTTCGTGAAATGCGCACGACTTAATGGTTCTATTCTCTGTCGCACTGCCTTATCGGCGTTTCATTAGCCGGTCTTAATTTTGATAAAAATAAGGCTTGTCAAGTTTTAAAACAATTTTAGGCCAAATTAATCTGTCTATTTATGTGTAATCCGATCAGATGGGTAAGGTTTAGGATATTGTCTACAAATTTCAAAGACGGTAATATATTTAAATAGGTTTATACATGTTTTGTATCATTATTATACTTAAACGACTCCATTGAAAAATGGTTAAATTTGTTGATGAAATTTCGGTACAAGGGTTTGCGACGGCCGTTGATGAATAATTTTTGTGAGTTGTGTGCACATATGCATTTATTATAAAGCTCCCAAACAATCGCTTCGCTCGTGTTTGGTCGTGGGATAATTTTGCCTTTTAGTTTCCTTGAGCATGTTTTTGTGTCTATATACCAATACGGGTACAAGTTTACATATTGATGAATGCCAACCACACTTCCCTCGTTCATTTCATCGTCTAAGCAATTTTTTTGTAGAAAAACACTCACTTCAGCAAGAGAGCAAGGTGATTTCCACTCTAGCTTTGGATAGTGGTGTTGAAAATTCTGGAAGTACATGTAAGTACATATATATGTAGGAATCTCCTGGGGAACTTGATATCCATCAGGTCATTTTATATATATTAAGTTCCCCAGAAAGCCTCACTATCGAGCTGCGCAAGAACAATTGCTCTATGTTTAGGCATATCACAGATCACACCGAGACATTCGAGTGTTTGCACAGACAACACACGATAACATGTTTTACATCAAAAACTGTGTTATAATAAACCTAATTAATGATGAACTTCCACAAAATTTTAGTAGATTTTATCAGAAAGTCTCGGTACTTTTCTACCATTTGCAATTGCGTTTGACGTTTGAGGTGATCTGACTGCCAGGACATTTCAAGATTAGAATTGACAATACTTGATCATGGTTAAAATGATCAGATCCAGCAAAAGGGGGATTATGATGTCTATAGTTGCAAAGAGACCGACTGAATGGAGACACAGAACGCTGCAACTTGAACACAATAACCGATATCAACTATTGCAATGATAGCAACTTCGATCAAGTTTTGTCGATTTTTATCTTGAAACATCCTGTCAGTCAGATCACCTCAAACATCAAAAACAATCACTAAAGATAGAAAAATACCGATACTTTCCGATAAAATCTACTACAATTTTGTGTAAGTTCTTTTTTAAGTATAAAGCATCACCTGCTTGTAACAATAATGTTATATAGTATAATAATAATAATGGTATATAACATATAAAACGTCGTCAAACAAGAAGTAAACTACCGTATATGTAGTTTTAACTGCATTTCTCTGCTTTAATGATCCAATTAAACAGTCTTCAATTCTGCCGATCTATTATTACCTGTTTTGGTGAACATTTAGCTTTATGGTGGGAAGCTGTTCAAACTTACATTTTTTGAATTTTCATGAAACTATCTTGCAAAATATTCGTTCCGAATTTCTGCCACACTGTCTAGTAAGAGATATTTTTCTGAGTTTTCATGACACCATCTTGCGAGAGATCTTTCCTGAATTTTCCTGGCACCATCTTGCGAAAGATCTTTTCCAAATTCTCATGACACCATCTTACGAGAGATCTTTTCCAAATTTTTGTCACGTTGTCTAGCAAGGGACTTCAAAAGTATTAGGCCATACCCGAGTTTCACTAATTGTAACTGAGTGTTAGTACTATAGTGATAACACTCAGTTTATTGCTTTGTATTGCAAAATTTATCTTTCCTGGTGCTGCTGATAATAAGGGAGCAGTTGTGGTTCGGTTGTTAGTGGTTCAAATCACAGACGGACCGTTTGTCATGTTAGGAAGATCATCCAGCCACAATTGCTCCTGTGTTAAATCTCATGAGCAATTGGTCTTAATATATTCTGTACCAGAATCAAAATTGATCAAAACAGTCTGTTGTTTTGTTCACCTGCTGTATCAGGATGTTCTGTACCAGAATATACTATTTGTAGTGGTGACCGGTAAAAAAGAAAGAGGTGATGCCAATAATATTTGTTAGTCAATGTACTCGCAACGAATATACATATCTGATCATAATATATCTGTACAGGTACTTCACAGAAAAGCCATATAACTAAGTTGGCAAGCAAAGAAAAGAATAGTCCAACTCCTGTTGGGACTCAACCAGATGCTGCTTATGGTCTTAATCAAACAAACCCGGAGAAGGCGGCTAAAGAGCATGGACTGATAGCGGATGACAATGATTGGGCAACAGATGATCGCATCCAGCCAATTGAGGAGCAGAGATTATTGGCTACTAAAGTTCATAATCGGACTGATGACCAGAATTTGCTTTCTGAAAAGCACAAGCAGGTGGTTGAAAACCATATACAAACAAGCGACCCCGATCAACAAAGTGAGGAGCGTCGACAGGTGGTTGAGAACCATACTCAGACAGATGACCGCAGTCAGCCAGCCGAGGATCACGTTCAGGTGACTGAAGGTCATAGTCAGAGAGATGACCAGAGTTGGCTCTCTGAAAAGCATAGGCAGGTGGCTAAAAACCATAGACAGACAGATGACCCCAATCGACCAAGTGAGGAGCGTGGGCAGGTGATTGAAAACCATAGACAAACAAGCGACCCCGATCAACAAAATGAGGAGAGTCGGCCGGTGGTTGAGAACCATACTCAGGCAGATGACCACAGTCAGCCAGCTGAGGAGCAGGGACAGGTGGCTGAAGACCATAGTCAGACAGATGACTACAATCTGCTGATTGAGGAGCATAGGCAAATGACTGCGGGCCAAAATGAACAATACATTGATAACCCCATCCCCAATCACTCAAAAAATATTTTGCCTAACGATATAAATTGTGATGAGAAAGCGATCCTCATAACGGCTAAAATACGCATAAAGCACTTGGAAGAAAGGAAGGTTGCCAACATCCTTGAAGGTTTGTGATACATTACAATGTCCAGTTGAAATAAAGGGGCTGGATTGGTAATATTAGGTCACCAAAAGTGTAGCACGAGAGTGGAAAAATTAGTTTATTTGTAAGTCGATTTTTGTTCAACATACTTTAGTATTTGGATATAAGTGATCTGACCCTGAATGAGGGATGGTTGTTGAGTGCGCTTAACTTGGGACTTTGATTTGCAGAATGCCAGACACTATTTGCAAAGAAATATTCATATTTCGTGTAATTTATGACGTGTACTAGCGGATTGATTAGGCCTTCATTCTGAAAACATTTAAATCTAATCCTTTCACATAATAAATTGATGAGACCTCCATGGCAGTCATTGTATATTATAGAAATAGTAAATAAATTCTTTATTAAATATTTATAACCAAGAAAGTATCTAATGCTTTGTTGAAGAGGTAGTAGTGCAGCTTCGACCTTGGCTGACCTTTGCTGCTGCGCTTGTGTTACGTAGGGGTGCAGAAGGGACACCTAGCTTTCTTCTCCAAACAGTTGAGGAGAGGAAAGGCAAGTTTGAGTCTGGAATCTTCTAATTTTTTTCAAGATTCAAGTCTAAAAATAAGAATTTTTTATAGCAAATATATATATATATAATCACTTTCCCGTTTGATTTGGGATACGAAGAATGGCTAACAACTTGGTAACACGGATGTTAGGCAGTACTAAGACTGTTCCACTTAAGCTGACCTTTGCTAGTTGAATGCGGGTGATAGGTAGTCGATCTATAAAACCCCATTCAATGTCAATACTGATCACACCATGCTCCATTCCTAATGAATATCAATAGCGATAGCTGCGGCCTCTGAGCATATTTTCAGCGGCAGCATACCAATTTTTGGTACACGTATTTCCTTAATTATTAGCGGAGGTATTTGGCAACCAGCACACATATTTATCTATCTTTTGTACTGTTTTTGATAAAAATGAGTCAAAATTGCAGTCGTGGATCTCAAGAAAGAAAAGTTTAAGTTGAACCAAAAGGAAAAGGCCGATAATAACGAACTCCAGCAGCTGAGAAATGAACAAAACATTATGATTAAAAGCTCTTCCAAGAAAGTCTTGGAAGATGTAAGAGAGAGGCAGTTGAGAGAGTGCCAAGACCGAATTGATGCTCTTGAGTTGAGTCGACAGAAAACCCATAGAGAACTTGCTGGCTGCCAGAAAAAGATATCTTCACTCGAAGCTGATGTAACAGGTAGGCAACGACCTAACTAAATAAGTAGATGAGAAACTTACCTCATATCCTTTTATCAATTTCACTTATTGATACCTCTAACCTCCTAGGTTAGAGGACAACATAGCCTGTCTTTACAAACTGTTGTTTTTGCGGAGTTGTCCTCCCGTCGAGCGGACGAGCAACACAACAGCTTGTCACAAGACGTACTGCACCTGGTGCATCAGCTGCACTGAAAGGGAGTTGTTCTCTTCCGTCTATGCGGCTTGGCTGCGATGTTATGGCAGTCGCTCCCTTGATAATAATCATAATGGATTTCGCGCAAAAAGTTATGTAGAAAAAAATAAGATTGCAACATTTAACCAAAGACCATTTTCTGTTGTAAACTTTAGTAGAATTTAAA
Source organism: Watersipora subatra (assembly GCF_963576615.1). Taxonomy (NCBI): domain Eukaryota; kingdom Metazoa; phylum Bryozoa; class Gymnolaemata; order Cheilostomatida; family Watersiporidae; genus Watersipora; species Watersipora subatra. The sequence continues at coordinate 57,133,877 of NC_088716.1, read as the reverse complement.
AATAGAAGAAATTGAAAATAAAATCTATAAGAACAAATAAAACTGACTGAGCGCACAAATAACGACATACTTAGTTGCTGCTGTTGCCTAAGTTCTCAAGTTCTACTAAAGTTTACTGCTGAGACTGGTCGCTGATTAAACGTTGTAATCTTATTTTTTCTACATAAATTTTTACGCGAAATTCGTTATGATTACCAATGGAGTGACCAACATAACATCGCAACCAAGCCGCATAAACGGAAGAGAACAACTCTCTATAAGTGCAGCAGATGCATCCGGTGCAGTACGTCTTGTGACAAGCTGTTGTGTTGCTCGCCCACTCGAAGGGGGAAAAACTTTGCAAAAACAACAGTTTGACAAGACAGGCTAAGGACAACAAGGACTCTGAGGTTAGAGTCCTTGTATATCCAGGTATACAGTGCCTTCAGAAATTTTGAGACCATCTCATATTTCAAGATTCATTTGCTAGTAGCGATGATTTGCTGCCTTAATATTGCTAGAAATCACCACAAACCATATTACATTAGATGCAGAATTTTCTAACGATTAACATAGAGCAACTTTACAATAAGCAGCAATTGGCAATAAATTTGTTTCAATGAAAATGCATAGGCAACTGACCTTGACAAAAATCAAGTCAGCCTAGTTATTTGCTTATTGTATTTTAAACTAATTAATTTTATGATGCTTTTGCAACATAATTTGTACAACTCTTGTAATAATTGGTGACCCTGAAAAGAGCCATTGGGTGTTAAATTGTCAATTGTTAAATATGTTTGTAAATTGCTTAGATTATCATTTATAAGATATAACATGGTAATACAACTCCATTACCTCTGCTATCAAATGAGACTGGAAGGCATTTGCCTTATTTTGCTAGAACAAGAAGAAATTTCTGCATCTAATGATGTGCAATATGTAGTAATTAAATGAATTAACATGGTTCTATCGAGAGTGCCAAGATGAACAAAGGAGTGAGTTATTGGATCATAATCTCTGACATTTTTATTCATAATTTGAAAAGTATTGATCCAATTGTCTGTAAATATAAATGAAAAAGATCAGTAAATTTTTCCTACAACACGGACTAGTTTTAACAGGTTTTAACAAGTTTTAACAGGTGTAAAACTTCTGCGTAAAGTCAGAGCCTACTTTCTCTATGATCATCAGCCATCTTATAACAAAATGTCAGTAAATTGAAAAATGGTATTTGATACATTTCCAGTTTTGAAATTGGCCAGATGAAGAACTCTTATTTTTTATAACAACAGAAGTTATTGGTCTATTCCTAGATCATGTCAAGCAATGCCACATTTTCCTAATGACTCATTGAGCCACTTCTAAAGTAGCGTACCATACGGAATAAACGATCACATAAGTACCACTAAAGTAGCGTACTGTACGGAATAAACGATCACATAAGTATCACTAAAGTAGCGTACGATACGGAATAACCGATCACATAAGTATCTCTAAAGTAGCGTACCGTACGGAGTACACGATCACATAAGTATCACTAAAGTAGCGGACCATACAGAATAAACGATCACACAAGTATCACTAAAGTAGCAAGCTGTAGTGGAAGAGCTAAAGGCGCTTATTACTGTGTTTTGAGTGGAGGTGGACACACCTACTAAAATATTGTGACACACTGTTGTTGAATGTTATTCGTTGATTGTGAAGTTGGCTGGCAGCCCTCCCCATCTAGAACTACCACTAATTTTGCTTCCTTCATAATACCATAATAATAATTCTTAATTACCTTAATAATAATTCCTTCATAATAATGTGCCTTTTTCCTGATGTTAGTGTCGACCAGCTTTCCATGCTGAAAATGGCGTTTCCAACTTTTTTGCAATGTATTATTTTAATTGACAGTTTGCTTTTTGTAGCCATGTTCTAGAGGCTTGTTAGCATATGAGTTTGTATATTGTACATGTAATTTCTGTATATTGTACATGTAATCTCTGTATATTATTGTACATGTAGTATCTGTATATTGTACATGTAATCTCAGTATATTGTACATGTAATCTCTGTAAATTGTACATGTAATCTCTGAATATTGTACATGTAATCTCTGTATATTATTGTACATGTAGTATCTGTATATTGTACATGTAATCTCAGTATATTGTACATGTAATATATATATATTATACATGTAATATATTTATATTGTACAAGTAATATATGTATATTGTACATGTAATATATGTATGTTGTACATGTTATCTCTGCCTATTGTAGAAATACAAAAAGAGCTTGACCAGCTACAGACAAGGAAATGTGAGTTCATATACTTGATACTCCGGTGTTGGAGATCCCTTAGTAGAGTAAAGTCAATGAAGACTACCGCATGCATTTTACTGTCTTTATTTTTCTATGGAAAAGTTTATTGAGAATGGGGTGGCACTGATAGACATCCTAAGCAATGCACTAGGGCGCAGGTAACTACTAAGCAATGCACTAGGGCGCAGGTAACTACTAAGCAATGCACTAGGGCGCAGGTAACTATTCAAACATTCACTTTTATCCAGATTTTGTGCCGCCGGAAAACCACAGCACTGATGATGTTGGAGGGGATACTGTAACAGAAAAGGATGTCAGCGACGAAGGCTACCCTGGACAGTGTGACATTGTGGCATCGAGTGATGAGAGGGAAGAAGTTTTCCACACAACTGCAAGCGCACAAACTGAAGAAATACGACCTGTACAAAATGGTTGTAAGTTCTTTTGACATCTAAAAAATATAAAAACAGTAACAAGTTGGACAAACAATAAATAAAACAAAATTTGACACTTGAAAACTTTCACAAACTTTAATCATTTTTTGAAACCTACAACTAAGCTTAATGTAATTATTTTATAATGTTGTCATGTGTTTAGTTGCCATGAGATCTACATTGCGTCACTGAGTCAGTCTGCCTAAACGCGATGCGTTTTCTCATTTCCGATTTCATTCAAACTTCCCACGCATATGCAACTTCCCTTCCATTAGATCGCCAAAATATTTGATTCAAAACTTTATCTGGTTTCTGAGAGCTAGCCTCTTAACCACCCACCTGAGGGCATCTGATTGAAATCCTTGGCATAGACTGACTTAATGCTAGTATATCATAAGTACTAAAGAGGTAAATTCACTGTAATGCATTACTAGGAGAAGATGAACACAGTTTTTGATTTGAAAAAAAACATGGATTATTGATCTCCTTATAATAGTAGGCGTGGATTGGTCTTATCATGTGATAGACATTTAAAGGAAAGCTATCTCGATTCTTGTAGAAAATCACAATCAGTTTTGGTAAAAACTTTTGGTTTGGAAATAAATACAGTGGAACTTCGGTTCTCGAATGCTTCGGTTCTCGACCAAGTTGGTTTTCGACCAAAAAAACTGATATTTGTTCGTCTCAGATCTCGAACATAAATTCAGTTCTCGACCAAACCGGAGTATGCGCATTAGAATTAAACATTTGGAACAGTATGGAAACATTTGTTAACAAAGGGAGAAGCAAGTTGCACTTCATGAATTCTTTACGAAAAGGAAGGGACCATCTGGGATGACGTCTCCTCTACCAAAGATATTTGCGAGGGAGACAAATCCTTCAGTCGAGTTACCCTAAATTGTTTTGGAGGAAGATTCTCCTTCAAATATGTGAAGTAAATGTGCCATTGCTGTTTATATTTTCTTTTTTACACGTTTTTTGATGTAACTGATCTGTTGCATTCTTTGCTGTTTCATTATCAATTTCTGCAATTTTTGGCGTTGTATCTTAACATAGAATGTTTTCGATGTTTTAAGAGCAAAGCATACGAAATGCTTACATTTTGTTTTCTGTTTTCATCATCATAGATAGACAATTTTTTATTAAAAATAAACTCGATCTATATCTACCCGTTTTTATTTATAGTATGTAGTATACAGTACAGTTTATTGAGTAAAATGCTTAAAAATACTTTACCGAAGTTGTTTTTTTGCCTTGGAACAGATTAATGTTTACCTACATTAATTCTAATTGGAATAATTGTTTCGGATCTCGAACAACTCGGTTTTTGAACAACTTTCTGGAACGGATTATGTTCGAGAACCGAGGTTCCACTGTAATGGATTATCGATCTGCTCTTTATAATAGTAGTATGGAGTTGTCTTATCATTTAATAGCATTATTTAAAGGTTGACATGCAACGAAATTCACATTAGAGTTATTTGGTATCAAAAGGATCATCATGTCCTGCTCTGCTGTGTTGTAGGTGAAAAATATGTGGAAATATTATTACAAGCTCTTAAAAGCTCAAAAACGAACAGTTAATCGCAGCCATCACGGAAACGCCGTAGATTGCAATCCCTTTATTTCAATGATGTACTGAACTCGACGTAGTTATTATTTTGACATGTGACGTTATCACGTGAATTGACAGGCCAATAAAAGGCTTAATATAAAACGTCTCATAGCACTAGGTTATGACAAATATTTCGGGTTCTACCGGAAAGCCCCTATCAAATATAGATGCTCGCTACTTTACAGTTTCGTTTCAGCTTGGTCTAATCATCTAGCCGTAATCTCATCATGTGACCCAATCTGAACAATGTGAACAATCTCTGCAGCATTTTTTGACTATCACAGGTGACCAACAGGCTTGTCATGTTTATTAAAGGATAATATGCACTCCTTCGAGCTAAGGTTAAAAATTAAACCAATTTTTAGGCTTGGTTTGGAGATAGCAGTGCTCAAAGTGACAGCATGACAATGATGACGAAATAGACGCGTAAGGACAATACACATGGTTTTATTGAATGCGTGAAGTATATTTGTGAAAATATTTCGACGAATGAGGTTGCATAAGAGTGTAAACAGAAGCACATAGAAGCAACTACGTCCCATTTGAGCCGTTTTGGCGAGGGATTCCAACCTACAGCATTTTCGTAATGCCTGCGATTAAGTGTTCATTTTTGAGCTTTTATGAGCTTGTAATTACATTTCCACATATTTTGCATACAACCCAGCAGAGTAAGACATGGTGAACTTTTTGATACCAAATAACTGTAATGTGAATTTTGTTGCAAGTCAACTTTTAAAGGAAAGCGATCTCAAATCTTATAAAAAAGACACTGTCAGTATTGATGTAATTTGCTGATTATTGTACTATTTTAGACTTTCATGAAGCCATCATTTACCAAAAGGATAGGATGCTTCAGATAATTCTTCAACCTTTGTTGTTTAGAGGTCTACTCACGACTCTTGTAGTAGCACTCCTTTGTATACTAGTGAGTCTCTTATAATTCAACTCACTTGAATTGGTAATATATTTTTGTTGTAATTTTTCAATCTTGGTCTTACAGTATTTGAACCTACATGTGACTGCTATTTCTCTCTGTTTTATTGATAATAACAGATACATTAATACAGTTCTAGCTTGTGGCACTCAGACACAATAGCTTCCTATCGCTGTGGAGATGGTCTTTCAACTCTATAATGTTTTGATCCTGTGCAGCATCAACTACTCGTATATATAGGTTGGTTCCTGGGAAATTATTATTTGCAATTTATTCCTGAAAAAGCATAAAAAAGCAGATTGTGCTCTAGGAGATGGAGACTTTTGAGTCAAAGACTTATTCTGTATAAATAAATAATTACTCTCATTTCGGTTGCTTCTGGTCACTTAAAAATAAGCAGCTCATAAAATTCTCTAAATTCAATGAATGCAAAATAAATTTATTCTTTAATGTTGTGAACTATAGGCTATACTTAGTATAATGTTATATTTTTAAACTTGCAAACTGTATTATATCCTTGCAAATTGAAACGATGGTTGGCACAAATTGATACAAATTGACACAAAAATGGCACAAATTGGTTGGCATCATTGTTTGATAACATTTGAATTAAACTTATTTTATAAAACAAAGCATATGATTTGTAACTATTGTCTATCCGAAAAATGCATGCTCAAAAAGAACAAGCTTTGCAACAGGTAGCAACAACTTTCAAAGCAGTAAGGGGGTCCATTGTATATGCTCTACATGATAGAGGACTGGTGTCTATTGCTTGGTTCTTGCGGTAAGGCAAGAGACCAAAAATATAAAATTTGGTACTGGCACCTGACAGGAGGAAAGCGCAGACAATGCTATAGAAATATACATTGTATCTTGTAGTATGGAATGAATTATGTCTAAGTAATTACATAAACAGTGAGTCCAAGCACCGATTTAAGGTAATATAATAAGTGGTTTGCTGACAACTTTATTGATAAAAACAAATATACCCAAAGTTATTTACTCTGGTAAAAAGGTATAAACTAATTTTTGGAAGAAAAGACTAATATAATGTAGCAACACAGCAACATCGAAGGCGCAGGCTATTTGGAAATTTCTTATAAAGTTTTCAGGATGCCAAAAAAGTGCTAATCTCTGTCTCATTTGTAGATTTACATATAGGGTTATTATGTGTACAAAACAATCAGGCTCGGAGATCATTTCCAAACGAAAATACTGCAAGTTAGCTAAACTAGGCATATTTCCTGAACAGATGTAGGAAACATTGTTGATTATGAAGAGGCAAATGCGTTCAAATACAAAAAATATGGGTTAGCTGTATGCTGCTGTTGTGTGTGTTAATTTTTTTACTATCAGGTCTGGGCAAAAACATAATTTTTATAGGGAGCATCTGAATCGAAAAACATTAGTCACTCTAAAATAATGACAAAACTATTCAAAATTTCTCATATCTGTGAAAGTTTGAAGAAGCATTTAATGGTTTTATTCTTCACATAAAATTTTGCTCTGGGGTATCGCCGCATGACAATTTTAGTTTATAAATAGTTTTAATTTTTTATGTGCATATTTAGACTTTAGATTTTTATAAAAAAAGTTGCGTATTACATGTCTGAGCGCAAGTCCACAGACAGGTGTGTGCAGGTGCATTGCCAAGATTAAGCTCTTGTTCTTGATCACACCATTGCTTGATAAGAAGTTTTGTGTACGAGACAAGCTCGTATGTGCTCTCTTTTAGGAATCATGTTCGAGTGTTCACTTATATCATAAGCAGCGGAAGATTTAATATAGATTGCGATTGCCGCCAGCTGCAATACAGGTGCAAGATTTGTTTGCTGTAGAAATGGTTAATTTTTTATAGATGAACTCTGATGTCCTCAAGAGTTGTCTTTTGTTCGCGTTGTTTGACAGCACACCTCACACAAAATCCAGAACGTGCTTAGATTTGTCTATTTTGTTGCTCTAGGGAAAGAGTATGTCCATGGAAATACTCCTGCAAAACACTTGACACCTTAATTAGTATGTGGCAAGTGTAATATGGAGAGAAGATTACTGTCTAGTTCAGCAAAATTACAGAAAAGTGCTTTGCTGTTTGTAATGTTGTGAATTTACGCATGTCACTAACGAAATCAGAATGAAGATAAGTATTTTTAAAAGATCTTCAGACCTAAAGGTGTGTAATTCTATTGATAAAATGCACATCAATAATGCAGAAGCAAACGTTTCACCAAATCTTTGCACATTTTTAATAGATTCATTGAACCTTTAATCTTTTGAAGTAAAATATATGACAAACTATAAATAAAAACACGGCACGGCTTCTGATAGTGGAATTTTTTGGTGTTGCCGGCTGCCGCTTTAGATTTCATGGCTAATGGTAAGAGAAAACGGATCACCAATATTGAGCTCGGCAATACATTCTTGAGAATTGTATTGCTAACTTCATATCTTTAAAATTTTTAACAGATTGTTTCCTTTTGCTGATTGTCTTTTCCACAAGTCCACAAAAATAAATCAAATGTCCATGCTGCAGCCAAGTTTGAACTATGGTCAAATCAATATGGTCCAACATTATTTTAGTCACCAACATTCTGAGTCGTCTTCTCTGTTGACTAAAAACCAAAATCTACTGATAGGTACAACCATAAAAAAGTCTGTTAAATCTTTACCATTTGACATATTCTGAAAAGTAGCACATTTTTTGTACAGAAAGGAAGCTAACACTGAGTCTAACTTTCATAAGAACATTGGTGTACGCCTGACGTCATTGACCTGCAAATATTACAAGATCGTTGTATAGAGCTACAATGAGTGATATGTCAGTGATAATAAAGCAAACCAACTTTAGCGAACAAATTGTTGCTCACAAAGGAACATTTTACAAAATTAAATTTATGGCCTTTGAGCCATTTTTATGTAGTTTAATTCTTTTGTTTCTGCGTATCAGCTATTTTCATTTTAATAACAAATATCGTGTGTAAGGAGTGATCTTTACCTGTTGGCAGATTCATATCTGATGTGGCCTTCATTGCACCATTGTCATTGCCTTTTTAAAAATTTACGGAGGAATGTTCATCCAGTAGGTTGCTTTCTGTTGAACATGTCTGACCCAAAGAAGTTCACAACTATTTCATTGGCATTGTTTTTATCTGTTTTACAATGTTTTTGAGCTTCATACAGGTTTGTTAACTTTCAGAGCTGTTGACCTATGAAAGCATCATTTCGTGTTGCCAAAATCGTTTAATAATATTGCGATATCAACTGCCATCAATTGCTGTTATATACAGCAAACAACTCCGAGTAATTTTGTCACTAATTGACAGCCTGGCATCTTTGTAGCAGCTGACATCCACCTTGCAGTGGATGCCAGCCGGACTGCTTGCCTACTCAGTACTACATGACTAGTTTGACTATCAAGGCTTTTGTAAATACCTTTGTCAATATGCTTGTTAACATTGGCTTGTACAATAAAACAGTCAGTAACATTTTTTGAGGCCTTTCCAGCTGACGGTTTTTGTCATCATTGCAGTGAAACCACATGCTAATTAAAATACATCGTTAACGAGTATGCCTTTTAATTTATATTAAATGCTGAATAAGTTATAATTTGAAATATTTGCAATTCAACATAGTCTGATTAGCTACAAATGCAATCTCATTCATTAAGCTTCAAAATGAAAAAGTAGACGACTCCCATTGTCACCACATTGCGCATCTGTGTACATACGTATATAGAACCTCTGGCCTGATCATATGCAACACATTGCTTAGACAATAATACAAATAAAAAACAGTAATTTGTTTAAATAACTCAAATGTAATGATTTGAAATTCTATTGTTTCACACCAAGTGGGCCTGGTAGTTCGTTACTACTTGCGAATAGATAAAATCCTGTCTGAATTGCAAGTGAAGAATGTATCTGAATATAAAGCGCTGTGAAGAATAGACCTGCCTGGAGTGCTCATATCTGAATGTGAAGCACTGTGAAGAACAGACCTGTCCAAAGTGTTCAAAGCTGAATGTAACGTACTGCGCAGAACAGACCTGCCTAGAGTACTCAAATCTGCATGTAAAGCAGTGTGAAGAACAGACCTGCCTAGATTGCTCATATCTGAATGTAAAGCGCTGTGAAGAACAGACTTGCCTAGTGTTCATATCTGAATGTAAAGCAGTGTGAAGAACAGACCTGCCTAGATTGTTCATATCTGAATGTAAAGGGCTGTGAAGAACAGACTTGCCTAGTGTTCATATCTGAATGTAAAGCACTGTGAAGAACAGACCTGCCTAGATTGTTCATATCTGAAACCTATCTAATATGGTTACTGCATCTTCATTGGAGGCGCTGTAATATGAAAAGTTACAAAAGAGTTAAAGCTTTCCCCTAACAAGTCCTTCCTGCTTGACAGTTGCAGCCAACTTTCCATCCCCTGTCCAGATCCGGCCGTGGCATAGAACTCTGCTATTCAACATCTGTGTGCCAACTGCTTCAAACAACATCCACTCATCTGCCTGAAAACCAAGAGAAACAACTGAAACAGTGTGTTACGCGGTTATCATATATCCGTGAGCCAACAGCAAAGAGTTTTTCTTTGATCTGCAAATACAGTCCGACTTCGATTTATGATCGAATACTTTGATATACAACATGAAATTTGAGCAAATAGGTATCTCAATATGCAAAGTAATTTTCAGCATTTGACATCCAAAGTTTTTTGAAACAATATGGCTTTGTAAAAGTAGAAAACTAGTAAAAATTAAAACAAAAACAATAAAAAAGAGTTAAATCTATTGTAGAGGAGAGTAAGTTATGCCACATTTACCACTCATTCTACCACTGAGCCTGCTCATTGTTGAACTGAAACTACCTTTTGACCACTCATTCTACCGCTGAGCCTGCTCATTGTTGAACTGAAACTACCTTTTGACCACTCATTCTACCGCTGAGCCTGCTCATTGTTGAACTGAAACTACCTTTTGTTCAAGTGTCTGTGAGGTTAGCTAGCAATACAAAGCGTTTTTTACTCATTGATTTATTAATGTTGCTTTTTTATTTAATAATAGCTATGATTAATTTTATTTGACCGTTATGCGTAATGATGGTTAAGTTGGCTCAAAACGCTGGTATTGTTTTAGTAGATTTTAGTAAAAATCTAGCTTTCCAGGTAAGTTTTTCAATTTCATTAGGTAATTATTCTATTACCTGTGCAACACTAGGTATTCAGCTAGTATATCTATAATCTATAACTTGGTTAGCGGTAGATCTCCAAAAGAAGCCTTGGCAAATGCCTCAATGGTAGGAAACGCATGCAATGACCCGCAACATTATCACTATGTAGTACCGATAATAATAAGATAATACTGATTAACCATTAGATGCTTTTCTCCTGGCATGGGCCTGTCAGTGAAAAGACAACTCTAATTCTGCACAAATAAAAGGCTTGGCTGAGCATAATATAGAGTTGCTTAGTTAAAGGTCAACATGGAGAATGGATACTGGAACTTAGAACTAATGCCTTATTCAACCAAATGTTCTAAGATTAAACCTAACCAGGAAACTGGTGTGGTCATTGCCCTTATTACCTCTAGTTACCTTCATGTAAACCTGATGTTTAAAAATCACCTTAAACATTGCGTAATGAATGTATCAATTTACCTACTCTAATATAATCTATCAAAATGGTTTGTGATTTGTCCAAGTTCTTGTCAACATTATTAGGCATTTGTTATTTGCTAAGGTAACGCATACCTCACACATTGATCTTTGCTGTCAAACTTATAAGATTTAGCTTCTCTATTACAGACAATCGATTTCTGTTACAGACAATAAATTTCTATTTTAGACGATAGATTTCTGTTATAGACTGTAGATTTCTGTTACAGATGATAGATTTCTGTTATAAACAATAGATTTCTGTTATAGACGATAGATTTCTGTTAAAGACGATAGATTTCTGTTATAGACAATAGATTTCTGTTATAGATGATAGATTTCTGTTGTAGACAATAGATTTCTGTTATAGACGATAGATTTCTGTTATAGACAATAGATTTCTGTTATAGACAATAGATTTCTGTTATAGATGATAGATTTTGGTTATAGATGATATATTTCTTTTAAAGACAATGAATTATAATGATTATAAATAGTTATATGGTTGTAAACATTATAGATTTCTGTTATAAAAGTAGATTTTTGTTACAGACGATAGATTTCTGTTATAAACAATAGATTTCTGTTATAGATGATAGATTTCTGTTAAAGACGATAGATTTCTGTTATAGACAATAGATATCTGTTATAGATGATAGATTTCTGTTATAGACGATAGATTTCTGTTAAAGACGATAGATTTCTGTTATAAACAATAGATTTCTGTTATAGATGATAGATTTCTGTTATAGACAATAGATTTCTGTTATAGACAATAGATTTCTGTTATAGATGATAGATTTTTGTTATAGATGATATATTTCTTTTAAAGAGAATGAATAATAATGATTATAAATAGTTATATAGTTGTAAACATTATAGATTTCTGTTATAAAAGTAGATTTTTGTTACAGGCAATAGGTTTCTTTAGACAATAGCGTGATATAAGGAACAGAACTGTAAAACAAACCTATGCAAGATATTCATTTCAAAAGACGTTCATTCTGGGCAATGATTAATAGCAAAGGTAGCTGGAATACCTACTTTCATAGATCTGTGAAACCATATAGAGTGATCAAGAGATGCTGTCATGGTTGGTTGAAAATTCTGACCTGTTGAGGGAATCGCAGCATAAAGGAGAGAATAATCCGAGACATAGGCAGCTGCACATCGATGTATATTCTGGTCATCCCCTGTGAAACAGTAATATAACATTTGTGACCGACACATCATTTTAATAGCAATGTTACAGATGAGACTTACACATTATTTTAACAGCAATATAACAGATGAGACCTACACATTATTTTAACAGCAATGTCACAGATGAGACCTACACATCATTTTATCAGCAATATCACAGGTGAGACCTACACATCATTTTAACAGCAATATAACAGATGAGACCTACACATCATTTTAACAGCAATGTCACAGATGAGACCTACTTATCATTTTAACATCAATGTTACAGATGACACCGACACACTATTTTTATGGCGCCAGCTGCTGATCTAAATAGTCTGTGAAGTATCTAAGCTCTAACATCTCAAACTAACTTTGTTAGTTTTAACTTTTTGATGAATGAGTTTATTTATCATAGACTAACAATGTTACCATAGTTACCATAGTGCTAGTCTTTAACAGGATACAAACTTTCTCTCATATATGTGTGCTTGTAGAGACTGCTGCTATAAAACATACGTTGCTGTGTTTGGATATTTTTATGACACGAGCAATATAATTAGAATTATATACTTTACTTACTCTAATTTAGAGTACATACTGCTCAAATCAACTTAAATTATGTTTCTATTATTTTTTTATTTTTATGTCATAGCTATAATATTTTTTCTTTTCCTAGAATTATTGAAATGTTTCGAGAACTTTGCTATGTACTTTTTTGCAAAATCTTTTGTATGTCTAGATCAATATCTGCCCTCACTTTGCATTGAATGTCAAAACATATCTGTATCGAAGAGGTAAAGCATATCGGAATGTGATTTAAAGTTTAAAAGAGGCCATTTCAAAACTGTTGATCTCGGAGTTCTTTGTTTACCCATTCACCAGTTGAGTCAATATCCTCATGAACACTTTGAAGCCTACCCTTGTATATACAAGCTGGTCCCCTTATTCTAGACCAATTAATAACTTTCAATCGACTGGAAAAGCACTCAGGATAACACAACTCCTTGTGAACTAAATATCATATTGAAGCTTAAAGCTTATAGAGTACAATGAACAAAATACAGAAATCAAATATAGTAAATATTTTTTCACATTTTTTGAAGAAATGATGTTTTAGAGGTAACTGAAGAAATATAATGATTGCAGTAAACTGAGTCAAATAGAGTGTGTATATTTTACATATACACAATATATATATATATATATATATATATATATATATATTATATATATAATATATATTATATATATTATATATAATATATTATATATATATTATATATATAATATATATATTATATATATATTTTATATATACGAAGAGAAAAACAAATAGTTTTAGTCTAAAGCTTTTGTTGGAGGAAAAGAAGTTTTCTAGTTTTGTCTATTTTTGTTATATTCATTACTAAAAATTTCAATCAGTATGTCATTAGAAACTAATGCTCTAACGACAGCCATTTCTTATTTCTCGGTTGGTTAAAATTGCCCTTAGGGGATGAAACTTTAAAATCAGGCTAAAACAAATACTGCATGAAGTGCCCAAGGTTTCGTAATGCTAGATAAACCGAAAGTACGAAAAAACAAAAGGAACTATGAATCGGTTTACTCGGTCAGAGGATCAGTTGAATTATCGCGAACCCAGGCTTCAAAGTGTTAATGGTATGATCATTGAAAGAGACCTCAACATATTCCATCTATATGTCATTAATTTTGTAATATTTGATCTGACAAGTGATACTACATGAAAACAGCTCAAAACCTAAAAGAAAAAAACATGAAAATTTACAACAAAATAAGTGTTGCTTTTTAATAAAATTTACAATGATTTATGAGGATTTTCTTGTGAAATATTGTGCTGACATTCATAGTTTATCTCAAAATATTTAAGGTTTGTGTCCTCGTTTTTTACATGACATCTACAGGTTTTCAACCCATTTTAACTTATGTGATATGAACAAATTGCATATAACATCTAACAATTATTTTGAAAGTATCATTACTTGCTGCGTTAACAACCTTCCAACTAGTTCTTCCAACAGACTTCTAACTCCTACACTTTTTACTGCTCTCTAAGCAGAAAAAGGTATTTTAAATCTATTCGTTAGATCGTTTATTTGATTTTAGTGGCTGACTGTTGCCCTTTTTCCATTTTTTGTTTTATGATTTTTGTATTGCATAATTTGAAAGACGTTTTGTTTGAAATAAAATTATTGCCAATATAGTATTACATGTATGTAGTTAAGTAAGTGTCTAGCTATACAATCGCATCTATGTATATCGTCACTCAGTAATTTGGGCTTTTAAAGGTTAACTGACAGCAAAAATTTTCATCCAAGGACTAGTAGCAGATAAAATTACAGATTGAGGTTTCAATAATATTTTTGTTTAATTTCAACAAAAACACCAGGTTCAATCAACATTTTTAAATCACGAAAATGAACAAAGATTCAAAATTTTTGCATAATATTGGCTGAAAATCGCTGTGGCGCTATATAATTATACAAGAATCACTCGATTTTAGAACTAGATAATCTAAAGTTTGTTCATTCAAAATCCTTATTCACGAAGCCAAGCAAAGGTTGAGAGGTTTTTAACAGATCATTTCGGAGAGTAGAAAATTCTTACAGACAGTTTTTCGAATTTTTCATAATTTGTGTGAAAGAAGAATTTCTTGCTAGACTATTCAACAAAATGTTTGCACAAACCGATTGGTGTAATTCTATAATCACAGCTTGAAAATTAATGCCGGATGTATAAATATAGCGCAGACTTTTTTAGTATTTGCGAAATTATTAATGACTGGCTATGCCTCCCGGCGTTGCCCGGGTATTAAAAATCAGCTTATAAACAATGAGAAGTGATGAGAGTTGCCTACCACTTCATGGGCTGGGCGCAAAATTGTTTTAACTTCATATAAAACATAAGGGAAGTTGCAACAATTTTGCATTCAGCCAACGACTTGCTCACCTACCGCTACCACCTACCTTACTGCCAATGGAAAATTCCAGCAAGCTAGTTAATAAGCGCTAGGCTTCTAATGATTTACGCCATGATGTTGCCTAAAGGTAGACTTGCAACAAAATTCACATTACAGTTATTTGGTATCAAAAGATTCACCATGTTTTACTCTGCTGTGTTGTAGGTGCAAAATATGTGGAAATATGATTAAAAGCTCTTAAAAGCTCAAAAACGAACAGTTAATCGCCGCCATCACGAAACTGCCGTAGATTAGAATCCCTTTTCAAAACTGCTCAAATGTGACGTAGTTGAACACAATGCGCTTTTGTTTACACTTTCATGCAACCTCATTCGTCGAAATATTTTCACAAATATACTTCACGTATTTAATTAAACCATGTCTATTGTCCTTACGCGTCTATTTCGTCATCATTCTGTCATGCTATCATGCTGTCACTTTAAGCACTGATATCTCAAAACCTAGCCTAACAATTAGTTTAATTTTTTAACCTTTGCTCGAAGGGTGCATATTATCTTCTGATAAACATGATGAGCCTGTTGGTCACCTGTGATAGTCGGACAATGCTGCAAAAATTATTTGCGCTGTTTGGCAGGAAGTATGGGTCACATGATCAGATTACGGCTAGACGATCAGACCAAGCCGAAACAAAACTGTAAAGTAGCGAGCATCTATATTTGATACGGGCTTTTTGGTAGAAACCGAACTGTTTGTCATAAAATAGTGCTACGAAAAGTTTTATATTGAGCCTTTTATTGGCTGTTCAATTCACGTGAGAACATCACGTGTCAAAACAATAACCAAATGGGTTGACTACATCAGAGAAGTAAATTGATTTCAATACACGACGGTTTTGTGATGGTGGCGATTAACTTTTCGATTTTGAGCTTTTAAGAGCTTGTAATCACATTTCCACATATTTTGCACCTACAACACAGCAGAGTAAAACATGGTGAATCTTTTGATACAAAATAACTGTAATGTGAATTTTGCTGCAAGTCAACCTTTAAGCATTGTCCAGCTGCGCTATTCTAATAATATCTATAGCTGGAGGGACACGCATACTTTCATACTTATATATATATATATATATATAGATTAAATGTTTTACACTATTGCTAGATTAAATTTAAAAGGGGCCTCTCTGAACAAGCGATCGAGTAAAATTTTAGCACTTTAGTAATAAAAGGACAACTCCACAAAAAGGCAATTTATAGTTCTTCGATGCTTTAAAGGCGATTCAAATTATTTGACTATGCACTTTATGACAAATTCCTTTTCACAAACTTTTTCTACTGTCTACGTCTACAGATAATCAACAGTATTCAAATGGATCAAAAAATGAGAACATAAAAATTAAGTTCAGCAGAAGACGCAAGAGGCATTAGAAACATCAAATGACGACATAAGTTGTTTTTAGCTTCGTGAAAAATTTCCAATCTAGTAAAAAATAAAAATACCAAAATCTTGGAATGAACAAAATGAGAGAAAGAATAATAGACAAATTAATAAAAACATAAGCTCATTCTAGCAGAAACTCAGCTATGACTGTAAGAGATTTTATAGATAAGCTAGGCAAAATAGCTTGATCAATAGTTGCTCAATTATTGATCAAGCACTGTTACCTATTAATATTATTATTACTATTATTCCTATTATTATTACTATTATTATTGTTGTTATTATTATTACTATTATTATTGTTATTACTATTATAAAAAACCTTCCTCAAAATGTGGGCTGTTCCTATTATTATTATCATTGTTGTAAAAGTTTTTCCTCACAGTTGTGTGGTGGTAGGTGACTGGTTTTAGTCCGTGTTGAGTCCGGGTCTTAACAAAAGGCCAAAGGATCCAACATCTTCCTCAATTCCACTAAGAGAGGACCTTCCTCAAATTGTGAGCTGTTCCTAAGATGGCTTTCTTCTGTATAGTCTCAAAAGACATGGTCACTCACACCTCCGCCAAGTATGCTATATACCTCATTGATATTGTTCCGAGTGCACCAATTACTATTGGTATTACTTCAGTCTTCACCTTCCACAGTCTGTTTATCTCGAACCCAAGCTCTTTGTATTTATCAATCTTCTCATCTTCCTTCTGTATTATCCTTGTGTCTCCAGGTATTGCTATGTCTATGACCTGACACTGTTTGGTTTCTTTGTTTATTAGTATCAGGTCAGTTCTTCTAACTTCAATAACCTTGTCTGTCTGCACATTGAAGTCCCATAGCAGCTTCACTTTCTCATTCTCCAAAACAGCTTCTGCACGGTGGTCGTACCATTTCTCTGTGTGGGGCAACTCATGTTTCTTGCATATGCTCCAGTGCACTGCACTTGCCACTTTGTCATGCCGCCCTTTATATTCTGTCTGTGCAATCTTACGGCATTCGCTGACCATTTGCATCCATTGCCATGTCTCCTTTGCTGCTTGATCCTCTGTCTGTCTTAGATGTTGTCCGTTCATTAGCTTATCATGCCAGTTTTGCTTTCGTTCAGTTTTCTGATGGTTTCTATACTCTTGTCTTCCATCTTCACTGTTGGTATTTACAATCTCTGTGAATGTATTCCTTCTTGATCTTAGCTTTCATTTCAGATTGCTTTATGTCGTCTGCCTCCATAACTCCTAAATATTTATAGCTTTCATTATCTTCTAGTTCATGGATTTCTGTTTCATTTGGCAGCATGATATTTCCTCTGCCAGTTAGTTTCCCTCTTATCATGGTGATGGTAGCGCACTTATCTAATCCAAACTCCATACCGATGTCATCACTGAAGATTCTCACTGTTTGTATCAGTGTCTCAATCTCATTCTTGTTCTTCCCATGTAGTTTCAGCTCGTCCATATACAGTAGATGGTTAACTGCACATTTGTTTTTGAGATGGTACGCTGGTTTAACTTTGTGCAATACAGTTGTGAGGGGTATCATTGACATCACAAACATCAAAGGAGAAAGACTGTCTCCTTAGAAGATACCTCGGTTAATCAATACTTTTCCTAGTTCTTTCCCTCCACTTTCTAGCTCTGTTTTCCATTGTTTCATACCTACTGTCATGAACCTTTTGATGTTTTCTGAGATCCTTAACATATCCATTACTTTCAGTATCCATGAGTGGGGAACCATATCATACGCTTTTCTGTAGTCAATTCATCCCATCATCAAGTTGGTTTTTCTTGCCTTACTGTCTTTCGTAACACACTTGTCTATTATCAATTGATCTTTAGTTCCTCGACTTTTTCTACCACAGCCTTTCTGTTCCCATGGTAGTAGTTCATTTCTCTCCAGGTGTTCATAAATGCTGTCTGAGATCATTGCAGTCAATACTTTGTACATTATTGGCAGGCAGGTAATCGGTCTATAGTTTGATGGTATGTTGCCTTTGCTTGCATCCTTAGGTATTAGCACCATTCTTTCTGTTATCATCCATGATGTTGGAGTGCCACTCTTGATAATCTCATTCATCTGATTCACAATTCTTGTGTGAAAAGCTGTGAAGTTCTTGACCCAGTAGCCCTGTACTCCATCCCATCCAGTGGCTTTCCATGGTGATAATCTCCCAAGGATTCTTTTTAATTCCACAACATTGATCTCCATATCAGTTTGTTTCTCTAAATCTTTGTAGTCATGTTCAGCCTCCTTGATCCATTTGGCATTTTCTTTATGAGTGTGCGGCTGTGCCAATATGTTACTCCAGAACTCCAGAGCAGCATTGGGCTCAGGCGGTGGTATCTGTTTCTGTTGTTTACCTTCTAGGCTTTGGTAGAATCGTTTCTGGACTGTTTCAAATAAATAGTTTGCATGAAACTGATTCACTCTGTCAGAATATCTTTTAATCTTTGCTGCTGTGGATGTCACTCTCTGTTTAAGTTCCTCAATCACTCGATCTATTCCTTTTTTTCAGCCAATAACCTTGCTCTATTTCTATTATTACTGTTATAAAAATAGAGTATTATTATTACTATTATCATTGTTATTATTATTATTGTTATTACTATTATTAGTATTACTATTATTAGTATTACTATTATAGTTTTTCTTCAGTCGTGTGATGGTAGGTGACTGGCTTTAGTCCGTGTTGAGTCC
Organism: Watersipora subatra; assembly: GCF_963576615.1. Taxonomy (NCBI): domain Eukaryota; kingdom Metazoa; phylum Bryozoa; class Gymnolaemata; order Cheilostomatida; family Watersiporidae; genus Watersipora; species Watersipora subatra. Next base: position 57,114,706 of record NC_088716.1, on the reverse strand, counting down.
GGGCCTTAACAAAAGGCCAAAGGATCCAACATCTTCCTCAATTCCACTAAGAGAACACCTTCCTCAATATGTGAGCTGTTCCTAGGATGGCTGTCTTCTGTATAGTCTCAAAAGACATGTTTACTCCTACCTCGGCCAGGTATGCTATATGCCTCATCAATATTGTTCTGAGTAAACCAATTTCTATCACTTGTGTTATTATTATTACTATTATTATTGTTAATACTAATATTGTTATTATTACTATTAGTATTATTATTACTATTGTTATTAATAAGTACTAACCTATTAAAGGCAAGCAACAAATCACAGAGATATTCATATCAAGTTCAAGACAATATTATATGTTTTAAGCTCATTTAATTTCAAATATCTAAAGCACTTTATTGGTAACTCAGATGAAGACATAATGAAATTCTTGAAAATTAAGAATTGGCACACAAATTTTTGCTAAATATAGGCACCATACCCATGCGTAAGTGGCTGCCAATTCGTTGAAGCCTTAAACAGCATTGCAGCTTTCTATTAAATTTTGACCCTGTCGAACTATGCAAGATTTTACAGACTCTAAATTAAATATCGCGGTAAAATTCTTGCGATAAGTTTTTCTGGCAAAAACTGGTAGTAACTGGTTGAGATAAGCATCTCCGATTCAAACCAGTTTGTGAAACATACCAAGTTTGCAAAAAGATTATACAAAATGTTAAAAGAGTAAAAAAAAACTAAATCAATATATAGTAGGACATAATGTCTTAGGAATAATAAACAGAAAATAGGAATACGAACATTACATTTAGCTACATACCTAAATTCCCAGGAACCTTGAACCATGTTAAAAGTGTGTAATCAGAGTTGGGTACGATCCGAAAATGTTTTTCCGGGTCCACAGGCTTTCTTACTGGCTCACCCTTCAAGTTCGGCCCACGTGCTGAAACCCACTGATTGATCAGTTGCCTTGTGTATTCTGAGAAAGAATGGTTGTTCGAAATAGAAATGGCATACTCCCTCATATTAAGCAGACCCGAGTGGTGAGGTACCACAGGCATTACTGGTTGATATTCCAGTCCAGTCGACGTTTCAGTCTGTTCCTTATGAAAAGAAGCCTGCAGAGTGAGTATTGGTTTGCCATTCTGTATGGCAAAAACGGTCCTCGAGCAGAAGCTTTGACCATCTCGAGTACGTTGGACCCGATATATGGTAGAATTAGTTGGGTCCCCTGGGCGGAGGAAGTATGAATGCATACTATGGAGAATAAAGCAGGCAGGCACAGTCTCCGAGGCAGCGTACAGACAGTGGCACACAGTCAGACCTCCATAGGTACCTCGTGCAAAGGGAGCTTTCCATGTTTTTTGCGACAAATACAGGTCCATGTCCAATTCTTGTAAATTTAAAAATGAATTCGCGAAATCATTATTGTCTATTTGATCATTATCTTCATTATGCTTTTTGGGAGGTGCAGACGTTACAGCAGACGTTACAGCAGACATGACCTACAATTGTGAATTTGGAACTGCAAAACAAATGCATGTAAGACATACAATTCAAAGGGAAGACACAAAGCAAACTTGTTTGTACAAAATATCTTTTTGCGCTTGCCCCATTAAGACATCTAAAAGAACAAAATATAACCTCAACTACTCTACTTCAACTAACAAGTTTTTGTAACTAGCCAGCGCTTTACATTAGTTAACAGACATTGCTGTCTGGCTTGACAAAAGTTATACTGGTATTCTGTACAGCCGTAACAGATGTTATGAACATTTGCTTAGCAATTGATTAGGCATTTAATAACACACATGTCCTGCCAAATATTCCATTTCTCATGGCCTTTACCTACGCAAAACACACACAGCCACATCTACACACAAATGATGAGTGCGACTAAAAACTCCATAACATATTAATTCAACCCTAGCTGGTTTCTGACCAGTTGGTTTGTTTATGTAAGTTAGGTGCAGTGTCTTATTAGTAACTTCGTGGTATATGATTATGTTATACAATCATTCATTATTAAGTATTAAGGAAATGATATCAATTACATATACGAATGCATGTTTTGTTCAAAGCCATTCAACTGAGACTTGATTTATTGCCAACTCACAGCACTAAAAGCACTGTGCAGTTTTTATTGGAACTGAGTTGTGGAGATGAGGAAGAGCTGTGGATCATTTTTCCAAAGAGCAATCTGAGGAGCAAATAAAAGTTTTCAGCTATAAGCCATTGCTGGTATTTCAATAGGAGCGATAATGAAAGTGCAAAAAACCTTGGACCAAGTCTACATGAAGCGAAAAGGTAATTCAAGTATGATTGATATTAGTTGATCTGAGTTGATCTGATGTCTTGAAAACTGCTTACAGATTCTTATCTGTAGTTCTAAGAGTAAATAAGTTATCCCCTTTTAACATAATATTGGATATTGTGGAGGTAATGTTCACTTATTGATTGTCGGAATCTAAAAAAATTGAGAAACTGTTTTAAGAATCAAAGAATAACTCCAAATCTGCAGTTTCATCTTCAACTTTACTTGGTTAGACCATGTGCATCTGCACAAGTAAATGTTTGGCATACATCCTTGCGAAGTCATTTTTAGTGGGATACACGATACAATGACATGATTGTGAAAAATTATCGGTCCTCCTCAACCTATAAAACTCAGCTAAACCTTCCAAAGTGTTTGTATTTATGAATAGCTCTATATCAATAGGTAATACAATTCGCGATAGCGAGGTCTAAACCAATCACAACTGCTTCATCCAAAAAAGAACCTTTCAATGATTTCCTAGACTAGACAGACCAAGCAATATAGTAAAGGAAAGTTTTTCTTAGCGAACTGCTATTTTAGTTTTTTTAGACTTTTAGGTTAACAAACTGCATTTACATCAAGATATGTGGTGATGTGATAGATTGTAGCTTCTGCCAAATTCTGCCAAATTCATCTACACAGATATTTATTATTATTATTTTATTTATTATTTATTTTGTTGACAAATTCTTTTACAACAAAAACTGCTGAAACAATAGAAATAAATGGATACTGCCACTTCAATAGATCAGCAAAGGAGTAAAACTTCTATTGACTAATCAACTGCAAAGGGATTTCCCTAAGCTAGAATGAAAATTGTTTTAGTTCACACAGAAGAGCATTTGTTGATGGATAATTACATATCTAATAATCTTCATTGAACAGAAAAAATACTTGTAGAAGTTCTATGCAATAGAAACTATGCAAGCGTTGTTACAGTCAATACTCAATATATTTATGAAAATTCTCTATCTGCACTATTTTGATGTGCACAGAAACTCTATCGACATATTCAAACTGATTTACCATGTCATGTTGCATTGAAAGCGTGTGAGCTCTTTAGCCTCTAACATTACTATATCAATATTGAGCTCTATATTTTAATTGTGTGTTTGTTAAAGCTATAAAGTTCATCACCATGGCGTATATTGATTTGGAACATCACATCAATTGATTTGTAAACATAATTTAAAATAGTAAATTGTGAAAAAAATTATTTAGCTAATATTCATGCTGTTAGTTTTGCTCTTAGCTTATGAAGCACAACTCCTATATTAAAAAATAAATTAATTTTAAGATTCCATAAAGCTGAATACGTGAGTTTGTAGGAAGACATGTGATACAATGATCAACCAAAACATTTACAGGCAAGTTTATCATAGTTTATTTTGTATACCAAAATTATGCCTATGATTACATTCAATGTTTTACCCAAACAACTTTGTGTCAACCCCTGCACTTACCTATTAAATAACAAGCCCATGAAATTATTGCAAAGACGCTACTACATGTCATCAACAAGGTCGGTAATGTGGCTATCCTAAGAGGTTTACAAGCTAAACATAACTTGATGAGTACAGGTTTTTTCCAAAAGTAATCACCAAATACTGAGAAACTTCCTTGAATAAATAGGTTTTCTGAGGTTATACTGAACCCCACAAAAATAACTATCATAATAACTAAAACTAGCGTCAACAACAAATAGAGTAGGCCAATTAGACTCGTATGTAGGAGACCTTTAATACAAATAGTGTGACCGGAATTTTTATAGTCAGGTTTAGAAAACAACCGAGCTATACGACTATAGATATCCAGTAAAACTACATTGCTAACAACGGTGACCACTATGTTGTACGAAAATACTGCGAAAACAACATACCAATAGGGAATGCAGCCAGACCACAGGATAAGCATATAATACATACAAGCAGCAAGATGCCTAAAAGAAGTCAAAAGATCCAATAATTGGAAACGTCAAAATAAAATTAGAAACTTCCGAATTGGAAGAAATCAGTTATAAAAACTGCATCAACACCGCCTGTGGAAACCGCCAAAAAGAAGTGGAAGCAATTAAACCTATCAACCACCATCACCAGAAAACCACCAGAGAAATATTAGAGACGAATCAAATGAGTACACACATCAGATCATAGATCTGCCACCCCTGTCAAACATGACCTAGATACCAGGAGTAAGTCATGAGTTCCACCCTACATGCCACCATCATGTGCACCAGCTGAAGACTTACGCAAACAAGATATCTTCACACTTCTGACATAAAGCATTGAGCCTTAACACTCAACCTACACCTACAGGCTAGCCATCCCACATGCCAGACATCTATAAAAAAGGACAGCTTCAATGACTCAGCAGCTCTAGCTTGAGCTTTGGCTCTCTCTCTCTTTCTTCCCGAAGGCCTCCTTGGACGCTTTCCCATCTGCCTGCTGATGAGTCTCTCTCTCTCCCCTCTGAAGCCTCATTCACCTCCACCAGCTGAGCCTCTTCTACACCACTATCTCAACTGCTGAAACTCTCTACATATGGCCTCTCACGATTCTCGTTTGACTGTCGAAACTCACAGCTGTACAGGACTGATCAACAAGCATAGATGACCGTTTGAGTAAGGATGTAATTTTTATTAGCTCTTCTACTTATTTGTCATTAATATTATTGTTTCAGAAGCTTGTTAGTTGTGTATTTTATTGTTTGACTTATAGAATAAAGAAGTAACTTCGACTGGTAGATATTAGTATTGCTTACAATAGCTTAACACCTTCACTGTTGTATTATGGGATTTGTTAGGCTCAGGCTATATTGGTGTCTGAGCTCAAGGCAGTACAGGTGGTCTTGGTAATTATGGTGAGCGCATAAAGCTGGATAAAGCTAGTAGGTAAAGCTAGTAGATTAGCTAGTGTAAGGCAGTATGGGGGAGGATATAAGGAAGTGTAACAAAAGGCAGAGGCTCTTCTTAATCTTCACATCAGTACATGTGAGTACATTGATTTATACAACATGGCGCAGTTGACGAAGCTCTGATTTCTTTTCCTTTTGTGTTATCGTTAGCGATAATTTTCTGGGTACGGGTTAAGTTTAACGGTTGATTAGACCCTTTCACGGGCGTGGAGGTGAGGTGACGTGAGGTAGGGTGGTGTTGTGAGGCCGTGAGGTGTCATAGCGGTGAAGCATCGGTGTTGGAGAGGTGTAGATATTTATCAAGTGTTCGGAGGTGAGAATTACATTAAATTTATACGAGTGGAGTAGAGTAAATTGGTGGCGAGAGATATAACGGGTGGTGTAGGGATGGAGAGTGGTTTTCCGAAGCTGGTGTTCGGTGAGCACGGTGATGGCTCGTGGGAACGATTTATAGAAGAAATGAATTTATGTATTCAGAGTGCTGTTGAGAGAAGAGGTTACGAAAGTGAAGGTGGCAATAGACGCCCTATTATGAGAGGTAGAGCTAGGTTAGTGCCACTATTGAGAGCTATTGGACACAGTGGAAGAGAGGTATTGAGGAGTGCAGGGTTTAACGTAGACGGTGTAAATTCTACTTATGAAGAGGCAGTAGAGGTTTTGCAGGATTATTATGGTAGACAAGAGAGTATGTTCGTAAAGGGGCATAAGTTTCCGACGGCTAAGCAGGCACTTGGAAAAAGTGATAGAGAATATTTACAACGGGTAGAGAGTTTAAGCAGATATGCAGAGGTGGCTACTAATAATGGTAGGGTAAGGTTTGCCCTTATAGTGGCGGTTAATGGGTTGAGAGATAGAGAAGTAAGCAGAGATTTGATGAAGAGCGCCAATCTCACTTGGGCGCTATTACATGAGGCAAGAGGGCTCGTGAATTGGCCATTAACTCGGATGAATTTTTGAGAACTGAGGGTAGAAGTACCGATTTAAAAAGTGAGGTTAAGAGAGAAGTAGCAAAGGTATCAGAGTTTGATAGCCGGGCGCAGTACAGAAATAATGATAGAGATAGAAGCTATGATTCAGGGGGTAGATCTTCCCCTAGAGGTAGCCCTAGGAGTGGTAGAAGGTATTATGGTAGTGAAGAGCATGATACTAGTAGATATGAGACAAGAGGCCGGGAGTATAACAAGGACCGTGACAGTAGCAAGTATAGAGATAATAGCAGAGAGAGGCATGTCTCTAGATATAAAGCAAGCAGTAGAGAAGGCAGGGAAGATAGAGTATGCTACAATTGCAAGCGTAGTGGCCATGAGATGAGTTGTCCTTCCATTAAATGTTTTTCTTGTGGACGGCGAGGACATGTATCCCGTTATTGTAGGGATAAGGGAGGAGATGTAGGTTACGACAGACAAGGTAGCAGCAGGTGGTCAGGAGGTAGCCATGATAATAGCTATGAGCGATATGGTAGCCGAGATATTAGTAGGGAAAGGTACAGGGGCCGAGAAAGCCCCCGCGAGACGAGAGACAAGTTGAGTAGATACAGGGACAATAGTATAGATAGGCTTGAGGGGGACCGGTACAAGGAGAGGCACGAGACGAGTCGGTATGATGAAAGGTACCGGGATAATAGTAAGGGCAGAAGTGTTAGATTCTCTGGTTCGAGGGATAAATATGATGATGACCGTTGACTAGGCCAGAGAATTGTGCGGTATTTAGAAGTTAATGGAGTAAATGTAGAGTTTACGTTTGATACTGGGGCTGAGGTGTCAATATTAACCGAGGCAACAGCCAATAAGTTAAACCTACGGTTAAAGAAACCGTCGACAGTTTTAAAAACTGTTGATGGTAGTGAGTTAAAAGTGGTTGGAAGTGTAATAGTTCATTTGGAAAGTAAAGACAGGCATATGGATGCTGAAGTTCATGTGGTGAAAGGATTGAGAACAAACTTTTTGGGCATAACTGAGTTGAAACTGCTAAAACTATTTGCTGTTGTAAACGCGTTATGCAAAAGTAAGTTTGAGCCTGTTAAGGAGTGTAGAAGTATTAAGCCATTTAAGCCGTTTCCGTCGAGAACCATTATTGCTGGGTCAAGTTATGTTTCAGATGATGTCGAGTTGCAAAACCTGACAAATAAGTTCGACAGAGAGAGCGAAGTTAAGAAAGCTCACACAGGTCAAGATTGGTGGACTTGTAAAACCAAGAGAGTGAAGAGTAGCGAATACGTAGAAATTGGTAGTCAACGGGGGACAGTCCAAGGCGCTAGCGATGTGCAAGTGTCTATGGGATATGATAAAGAACACAGTCACGATGAGGTAAGGGAAGGTGCTGAGAAAGAAGCTGAACCAGTGTCTGTAATGAAAAAGGTTTGCTCTTTTTTAGCCGAGGTATCCAGCAATGGAATGTTAGACAGAGAAGGTCATGAGAAAAAGGTAGCAGAGATTGAAAGAGAGGAAAGAGAGGTGCGGAGGAAGTCGAAGGAGAAATTGGCTAAGCTGAAAGCCAAACGGGAGACAGCAGTCATGGAGTTGGAAAATGTCAAGGCATTCAGGGTAATGGTGCAGGAGTTAGCCAAGGTTCAGAGGAGAATTGCTGGTAGCAGACCTGCACTGGTTGCAGATGAGGTCGAGCTAGATAGGTCTGGGCCTATGCCAACTCCCAGCTCTTTGGTGCCATCCCCTGTGCAGCTGGCTACGGCCCAGGTGGAGACCTCCCACAGGAAGCCTGTCGAGTCTGCCTCTTACTGGGGAGAGCGAAGTAAAGACGGAAGAGACGGAGATGAGGTTGAGGAATCATTACTGACCCAACCAAAAGACTCCAGGCTAGTCAGGGTTGGTGGAAGTAGTGTTGGAGATGTTGGTGGAAGTAGTGTTGGTAGTGACAGTGGTCACGGTGAAAGTATTGGTAGCGGCGGAGGTCAGGGTGATAAAAAAGCCAGTGCAGACTGGCAATGAAGCTGGCAGTAGCGAGAAGAGTACTTTAGACGGTGGCACAGGGTCAGACAAGCCAGAGGCATAGCCTATGGAGACTGCCCTAACGGAGTCAGGTAACGAGCAACACAAGTAAGGTAAGTTACTACGTCTGCTTGTTGGTAGTGATGGAGTGGCCCAAAACAAAAAGAAAAAAAAAGAAAGGGCATGTTGTATTATGGGATTTGTTAGGCTCAAGCTATATTGGTGTCTGAGCTCAAGGCAGTACAGGTGGTCTTGGTAATTACGGTGAGTGCATAAAGCTGGATAAAGCTAGTGGGTAAAGCTAGTAGATTAGCTAGTGTAAGGCAGTATGGGGGAGGATATAAGGAAGTGTAACGAAAGACAGAGGCTCTTCTTCATCTTCACATCAGTACATGTGAGTACATTGATTTATACAACATTCACCGTACCTGAACCAGTAATAATTAAATTAGTTCTCACAAACTAAGCAAAAGTGTACAAACTAAACATAGTCAAAATATAATAATACAACAAGCAAATTCAACACTGATGTTGTGTGTGAATTCGGATTAGTTATGCATAACATAATTTCTCCACAACCACACATAACAGCTACATTTGTGTTATATAGATATATATGTTGTGTTACAGCTACATATAGACCAAATATGCACAACAGTTTTACGGTTTGAAATTTCATACAAATAACTACTAACAAAAACTATATGTTGCACAGCATTGTGAACAGAAAGATTTTAGTGGGCTTAGCTCGCCGACACTAAGGGCCGGGTTGCCTATCAAAACGTCTTGTTGTAAAGCTGTATCGTTCAAAATGTAAAAAAAAATATGGGCGTGTACATAGTCTGAAATCTTACATTGTTGTTGTACTAACAATGCGATATCGATTTACTTTAAACAACATTGAGGACGATAGTCTGCGGATGTGACACAATGAGATCCTAACTCTCGACTAACAATGCTGTATTAGATATTCGTAACAGGAATAATAGACCAAAAGTTATATGCGTGGTAAATTAACGAGACGTCCTACACTTCTACTCTAATGTTCAACAAATGACAATGGAAGGTTATTTTGAAAAGTGGCAAATCACTTTATAAGTTCCGTGTAAAGTTTTGGCTGGCCATTATGAGCAGTGCAAACGAACCACCGTCGAAATCAATGAAAATGGCATCAGCATTAGATCAGCTAAAAGCGCATACTGTAGTTGTTGCCGATACCGGTGACTTTGAGGGTAAGAATGATTACAGTAGTTTTGCATTCACTGTTGATGTTAATGCTTTTGTACCGGTTTTCAATCTGCCAAACTTATTGTATCAATAGTTCATGAAAAGTGTAAAATCATCTATTGAAGTGAGCTATAATTGCAATTCTTTGAATGTTTGGGATTAGTTTTGAGTTGTGAACATTTTGGGATCGGTCTGTTGTGAACGTTGGATCCATTCGTTGATAATTACAGACACGAATATATATTTTATTTGGATTCATTTATGTTGCAAATGTTAGAACGATAAATCTGACCGGCTTACTCTGATTCACCAAATATACCGAGGAATCTACAGCATACCAGAGGAATCAGTCATATTGTGCTTAGTGAACTAGTTTTTTTGGCGTGTTAGCTTTTAGAAAGTTTTCAATCGCTAGAGTTAAATTTGTTTTAATATTTTCATTACCTATATATCACCTACCTTAATTGGTCTAGATCATTTTATTATAAAAATGCTTTCGCCTTCACTCGACTTCGTTGTTTGTTTTGCCTTTATCACTGCCAGAAATGCCAACGCAACGAAGTTGTCAGCAAACCATTCATACCGAAAAACATCAATAATTATTATCAGTTGAACATGGTCATGTAATTCATTAGGCCTTCCTCCAATCCAATTTGTGTACAGCTTTCTATTAAATCATTGATTACAAAAGTGAAATTTTATGTCCATTGAAGTTGTTTAACAGAATTGTTTAACTTAGCGGGTTATTCTCTTTTATATTTTTGACTAAATACATAATTCCATCATTAGCCAGTTTTAAATGAACATTTTATGCTTTGAAATGTTGGCAGGTGCATTCCAATGACAAGCTCAATGCTAAAATATAATCGAAGGTGTAGCGCAATCTCTGGTCTAGTACATTCCTCTAGTTTTTCTATACTAGCCTATCATTTTTTATTGCTGCCACATTCGAAAAACTATTAGCTTAGGTGACACTCAATGCTAGAACGGAAGCTAAAACAAGGCCGTGATAGCAAGTGCTCCTAAGCTAGTTATTTGCTTTTGTATGTGCATTGAGCCGGTCATGTTGCATTTTTGATCTATCATAGAAACTATAAAATGGCTATGCAAATATATATAAGTTTGACAAACATGAAAGACGAATGAGCATTCATTCAAGATATCTACATAGTTTGATCTTATTAAATAAAGATTGTGCAGAAGTTCCCCTTCGAGAATATTGTACTCAAAGTAACCATTCCGATATTCAGGCCTGCTGCTCGCCTAATAAAACATGCTTAGTCAATCCATTTGTGATGACTATAAATTGAGCAATGTTTTTAATTGATGGGTGACATGGTGCTCATCGCTATCTTGCAATGTATGTGCTCTGCTTCTTCATTGTAGCCATGAAGAGGTTTAAGCCAACAGATGCTACAACAAACCCTTCTCTGGTGCTTCAGGCAGCTTCCCAACCGCAGTATGCCCATCTTGTAGAGCAAGCCATAAGTTATGCCAAATCCCACTCTAGGTAAGTTTTTTCTTTCTAGCAACAGCTAGTTGGAAGCTTAATGAACTATTCTGTATGGCGTATGAGGAATAAGTGACTAATGTATGTATAAGGATAATGGAACTGAGAAGATCAAATTAGAACTTCAACAACCACCTGGGAGTCAGTGAGATTATTGGTGCAATGGATACTTCAGACTCGATAATATTATTTAGCTCAAATTAATCAATAATGTGTGCATCTGTGTGATTGCATTTGAAAATCTTGCTGCACCATGTAGGCTACAAACCATTTAGTCTAAAAAAACAACGCGATGGTTAATAGTGCTTCTACTAGCTCATATTGGTAGCAACCAGCAGCTCAGCAAGTCTAAGCAGCAGGCTAGCAGAGTCGGCTGAGTTGCTCGGGTTGCTCGGAAACTGAAGTGACTCGGTGAAGACTCTGATAGTAGATTAGAAAATTATGGGAAGTATCAAACTCTTGTTTCTGTAGTTACTAATCGCTCGTTTCTCTTTCTATCGAGTCATTGATTATAAATGCATTTAGTAGTAGCCCTGAACGATGGGGTCATTTTGAGAAGTGCAGCATTGACATTTCGTTTTATGTGAAAAACTCATTTTCTCATCTTTTTTGTGCATCATGTTTGTAATTTTGTTCAAAAAAAGGGCCATTAGTGTCCGTTAGCTGCCTTAGTGTTTTCATATAAGTATACCATGCATTCGTTTGCTAAGTTTAAAGATTTGTATTAAGTTTCAGTAAAACGGAAGGCCAGGTTTATAAACTATTACGCAATAACTGTAGCTAATATGTCAATACTAATATACTGGTATGTGAATACTAATATGTAAATACATGTATGTCTTTGTCCTCATCACACTGTCTTTTGCCTTTTAATATATTCTAGCACTTTATGGCCATGAATTAAACACTGAATGTTGTGTGTGGCTTTTTTCACTGTGAAATTTGGTTCATATTGGAACACTTCCTGTTGCATCGCTCTGATCGTGCATTAAATCAGTTCGATTGCTTCATTCTTCCTCAGTCTGTTTACAAACTTTAATCTTTTCTTTTGTTGTAACAATGTCCTGAGACAATCATACTAGTATATCCTGTTATATTCATAGCTTCTTTCTTCTGTCTGACAGTGATTTGACGACCCAAGTGAGCCTAGCGTTGGACAAACTCTGTGTGCTGTTTGGATGTGAAATACTCAAGATTGTACCTGGTAGGGTATCGACCGAGGTCGATGCTGGGTGAGTTACTAAACTTGTCTATCGCTAGTGACCTCCAGCCTTAAGCAGAAGTGAGAGTGTTTAGCCACCACCCCCATTCCTTCCAACTATGGTAGAAGGCATGGCTATAAATTACTACTATCAAGCCTATTAAGGGCTCATAATTTATAGTGATGAAATTCAAAGGATGACACTTTGCATGGCGCAATTGAAAGGATGAGCAGTTTATTGTCATCACTTATGCAAAGTCATGCTCTGCCTTTGGAATGTCTCACAGATGTGCTGGTCTGTAAATTACTGCGATAATTAAAACAGTGTCTACATGACCTATCAAATGAGATACTCAAGTGAACAATTGCCCATCTAGTGTTTTTTAAAATCACAAGCTAGTAGTACTCTCACTCGAAACTCATAGACGAGGCTTGCGTATCATGTCATCAAGGTCACCGATGTTTCATATTAAAACAAAATGATTAAAGGCCGTGAGTGGATCCCATTGTTAGCTCTATAGTGTGGCAATCTACATGTACAAATCTGTGATTAGTGGTACAGTATGTGCGGTTGATACATAAACTTTAAATGTCAAGGACGCATTGTTATGCGAAAAAATTTTGTACAGTTTTGTATTAATTCGTTCCAGTGTTGGCATCTTAAAGCGAAAATGTTGTATAGAGAGATATAGAAACCCACAGTAATTATCTAATGCAAACACCCCCTGGTTAAAATCATTAAAATTTTATATACGTTCTTTACATATTAATAATTGGTAACAAAATAGCGTATTAACCTTAGTAACTAGTTTCCTACAGTAAATTTAGTGTATTTAGCGGTCATAGACCTATCAACTATACTTAATAGGTATAGTAATGTTAGTAGGTAGCGGTTATGACCCGCTTATGATTGTAGTTATGATTCTTCCTCCTTCAACGTTGTTGTCAATTTTATGACCTATGGCTAACAAATTTATAGTAATATATGTAGTTATATAGTTACAATTGTATAATAAATTAAAGTTTATAGTAAAGATTATATTAAATGCTATGATATATATGGCCATACCATATGGTAACAGGCGTTTTCTAAGTGCATTTGCTCTTTAGATTGTAAGGCAGTCTTGTCTGAGACTACTTCTACATGGTATCCATTTGTAATAATGATCAGGAAATAGTAAAAATAATGGAAACAAGTCAAGGCACATCAGATCACAATATGATAAGAGAATCTCTATATAGTTAACATGACTAGTATAAAATATGAAATCTAATCGTGTCTCCCTCCATATAGATTTTCTCAACTAGTAGCTCTTCCGATGTGATAGCGGGCATTTTCCTCTCTCTTTAATTATTTTATTTTTATGACATACTCAACTCGACATGGTTATTGTTTTGACGCGTGATGTTATCACATGAAATGAAAGGTCAATAAAAGGCTCAATATAAAATGTCTCATAGCACTAGTTCATGACAAACACTTCTGGTTCTACTGGAAAGCCCTTATCAAATATAAATGCTCGCTACTTTACAGTTTTGTTTCAGCTTGGTCTAATCATTTAGTCATAATCTGATCATGTGACCCATGCTTCCTGCCAAATGGCGTGAACAATTTCTGCAGCATTTTTTGACTATCAAAGGTGACCAACAGGAGGCTTTTCATGTTTATCAAAGGATGATATACACTCCTTCGAGCTAAGGTTAAAAAATTAACCTAATTTTTATGGTAGGTTTTGAGATATCGGTCCTCAAAGTGACAGCATCACATTGATGATGATGGAATAGACGCGTAAAGACAATAGATATGGTTATATTCAAAATGTGAAGTATATTTGTAAACATATTTTGACGAATAAGGGTGCATGAAAGTGTAAACAGAAGCACATCGTGTTTAATTATGTCCCATTTGAGCCATTTTGAAGAGGGATTCCAACCTATGGCGTTGTTGGTATGGCTGCGATTAATTGTTCATTTTTGATGATGATCACGATGATCTCTCACTGCACATGGGTCTGTCAGCGTACTAGTACTGATAAATTTAAGTTTGTACTTGAATATATTCCAACATATTCTCGCATACCCTTGTTTGAAGGCCATGGCGCTCTATTTTTCAACCCTTTTCTTATAGTGGCACTTTATTAAAGGTGACTTTTCAATAAATGGTAGCGTTGTATTTTTCAAACACCTCGTCAAAATTTTGAGAAGATAAGTTTAACCCTTTAACATGCGAATCGAATGCCGCCTATATTTTACACCCTACTTCTGGCGGAGCGACATTAACTTTTTTAGGTGCAAAAAATTTTCTAACTTGCCTCCAACTTGTCATAGATCTCTAAATAAATAGGCACGGGGAAGCTGATACCACGTCTCTACCAGTTGATATCTATTGCTTGCAATTAACCTACAAGGATCTAATAGCCTGCGTTGCAGTTTGTTGGAGCTTTAAAGTTTTTCTTTTCATTCTAAATTTGAAGGCATATTTTTATTTTATAACTACATAAGAATTTAAAAAAATTGCATAAAAGGTCATTGCACTCATTGATATGTTTGCTAGTTTGCAGCCAAAACTGGCTTTTTATGTGCAATAAAAGAGGAGTTATGAGCATCGATTCATTGTAAGCCCAGTTCAGATTACCACAATCATGCTATCAAATAATATGCTGTAAATCTGCAAATTTATAAGTTATATTATAATAATCTATCAAATGCTACGATTATATATTCAAAAACGAGTGGCATAAAAACCATATTTATATTACATTCAGAAACAAATATTAACATTTTTGAAACAGAAATATTAGTATCTTCTGCTCAGCCAGTTGACCTCTGATCTGATTGTTGCTTTCGTTTGGAACCATTTCCTATTCTTCAGGCTTTTGAATCCCTTCAACAGTGTCTTCTGACCTCAACTCCTTTTCTGCACATTTGAGCTAGTCAATATTAGCGTCCAAATTATTTTTAGCAGAGCAATACGTTCACATGGTGCCATCTAGAGTATACACTTCTCATTAGCCTGTCTCGACAAACTGTTGTTTTTGTGGAGTTGTCCTCCGTCGAGCGGACGAGCAACACAACAGCTTGTCACAAGACGTACTGCACCTGATGCATCAGCTGCACTTATAGGGAGTTGTTTTCTTCCACCTAGGCAGCTTGGTTGCGATGTTATGTCGGTCGCTCCATTGGTAATCATAACAAATTTCGCGCAAAAATTTATGTAAAAAAAAGATCACAACGTTTAACCAGCGACTAGTCTCTGCGGTAAACTTTAGTAGAACTTGAGAACTTAGGCAACAACAGCGACTAAACATGTCGTTAAATGTGTGCTCAGTCAGTTTTATTTCTATTTTGGTATCAGTCAGTTGTATTTGCTCTTATGGATTGTATTTTCAATTTAATTTATTCTTAAGTTCTACTAAAGTTTACAACAGAGTTGTAAACAACCAACAGTCTTTGCTTAAGCGTTGTAATCTTATTTTTTTATACATAAATTTTTGCGCGAAATCAGTTATGATTACCAATAAAGCGACCGACGTAACATCGCAACCAAGCCGCATAGACGGAAGAGAACAACTTCTTATAAGTGCAGCTGATGCATCAGGTGCAGTACGTCTTGTGACAGGCTGTTGTGTTGCTCGTCCGCTCGACGGGGGACAACTCCGCAAAAACAACAGTTTGTCAAGACAGGCTAACTTCTCATGCAAATGAAGAGAAACCACATGCAATCGGAAGAGCCTCAAAATTTTAGCTTCAAAGTGTACTAGTAGTTGTCCAGATTCCAAAATTTTCACATACATCGAAGTATCAGGACCACCTTAAACAATGAATTACTATCAGCCTGATACAGTTATTGATTATTTCTATGGTGCTGCGTTCAAAGTTTTAACGAAAAAAACCATAAAGATTTGTAGCTTGAAAACGGACTTCGATACGAACAGAAACGACGAACGAATTAATTGTTATTCATGTAATCAAGTCATGATTAGTACATGTTAGTCATGATTAGTAGTTTTGTGGACACTTTTACACTGATCACTTGCTATTATGGGTTCGTAATGATGAAGAATGTCAATAGTGGCAGACAAGTAGAAATGGCGATCAATTAAAGGGGAAGGCGCTCTATTTTTTAATCATTTTCCCATAGTTTCGTTTTAATGGAAGTGGTGGTCAAATAAATGTGGCGTTCAAATACAGGCTTTGCGGTATATACCAGGTTTAATACTTTGTATACATCAATAATTTTTCCGTATCATGTATCAATCAGTACTGCACGTGTCCTTAGTCATACGAGCCATTTCTTTCCTAGTGGCCTCAAGTGGACTGCCACTTTGAATTGTTAACAAGTAGCTTGTCATAAGCAGACAACTCCTGTCATCTGACGGACAGTTTAAACTAGTACGCGTTTTTCTCGTTACTTAAAAAAAAAGATGGTACTTTTTAGATAAAAACTTGTCAGTTTCTTTTTCTTCAAATCCTTTTCTCTTCTAAACTAGCTCCAAGCCATTAGTTTTTAGATGTTTCTAGAAGTACGCATGCTCGAGTTTATTGATGGGAATTACATATATTCTCCTTTTTTCACCTTTCTAATTCGTATATGTGGCATATGGTAATTCTTGATAACTTGTTTTCTTGTAGTCTATCTTTCAACAAGGAAGGGTCGATAAACAAAGCTCTCAAACTAATTGAGATGTACAAAGAGGCTGGGATAGATAAAGAGAGGATTCTTATAAAACTTGCAAGCAGCTGGGAAGGAATAGAGGCTGCCAAGGTGCTCGAGTCTGAGCACGGTGTACACTGCAATCTCACTTTGCTCTTCTCCTTCTGTCAGGTATACGAAGCTTTAGAACTTGCTAGTTTATGATCTGTAAAGGAGAGCCAACAACCTTTTAGAAAATGCTATTGGAGTTGTCTACTACTTCTGTTAGATGCTTTTGATTTTTGGAATACGAATCAAAGCTTGTAGAACATCAATATAAATAAATAATTTATTGTAGGCATATTTACTGCTGCCTACAACAATGTTATATATTTCATTTGCCTTTCTACCGCTTGTAAGATTGAAATTTGTCTTTGGTGATATAAAGATGGTTGTAGTATGGTTCACAGACAACTTGGCAGTCAACAGTCAAATGCTATTTTTAAATGATGGTAAATATAATATGACTGTTTGATAGTTCAATAGGGTTCTGTCCTTTATGGTGTGTCTCTGTACTTGAGATCTTCAAGGACTGCAACAGGTTATGCAGCGACATCTGCTTGCAGGCTGTGGCTTGCGCAGAAGCAGGCGTGACACTGATCTCACCATTTGTCGGGAGAATATATGATTGGTATGTAGCAAGAGGAGAGAAGGACTTTGCAATGCTGGATGACCCAGGTATCTCTCACTCAATTGATTTGTCTCGGCTACAGCCACTGTGTGTGTCTTGCTTTACAAGGAGATTTTTACCGCTCACAATGAGTTTGTGGTGGAATTTTTTAATTTGCCAAAAGTTACAACAGTTTCCGGATTTATGTTACAACGGAAATTGTCTTGTCTGACTGTCACCGGTTTTATTTTACATTCAAGCATTGCTCACTCACTAGTTTACATCAAAACTAGATGAATGTCTGGTGTTGCCCGGGTAATAAAAAAGTCTTTGAACAGAAAATGTATTTTTATTTAACATATAACAACATTTGCCATTCTAATTTTTAAACTTCATATTATAAGAAAAGTGTTTTTTGTGCAGTTCATATGAATTAAGCGAAAAATAAAACTACTGTAAAAGTTTTCAAACAACTAGCTTTTAAATTTCATATTATAAAAGAAGTGTTTTGTTGAAATAAATTAGGAGGAAAAATAAAACTGTAAAGGTTTTTAAATGTAAATGTGAAATCATTAGCAAGTAATGTCTAAATATAGCCATTATTTATATAATATAATTTTGCTACGATTGCAATAAAAAATTATTTGGTTTACAATTATATGATTTTAGTTCATTTCAGTGTTGGCATCATAAGGCGAAAATATTGCGTGGAGTCGTAGACAGATAGAGTGGTTTGGAGACCCATAGTAATTATCTAATGCAATCACCTCCTGGTAAAATCATCGTCATTAAAAAATAGTAAAAAAACAATGTTAACTTTAGTAACTATAGTTACCTACAATAACTTTGTGCATTTTGTGGTTATAATCTGCAAGAAAATGTAACATTACAATGTACTATGTGCAGAGTTCTTACCTTCGAGACAGGCGTGTAACTTAAACGCTAAATCTAACTTAACTGATTTTAGCTTACTAAACACATACTTGAAGGAAGTTTTAGTATGTATTTTAGTAAACTTCAAACTTTGAACTAAAATTTTATTACTTATCTGTTTGCGAATTCGTTCTACCATGACGGATAATGCTGAACTGAGATAGTGGCAAAATAGCATATCAACATTTTTGTTATTCCGTCATAATCAGTACAACAATCGCCAAATTTTAATTTCGAAAGAAATTATTGTTGATATCGTATGGTGGAAAACAAATTTGCCCTAGTATGGCGAGAACGAAAAAGCATCGTGTTTACATCCAGTCTACTTTCACATTGTATGAAGTTGAGGATGGACCACATAATCAGTAAATTAACCATCCGCTCTCTATTTCTGTGTATTGTTTTGGATAACAGGAGTTCAGAGTGTAACCAGAATTTATAACTACTATAAGAAGTTTGGATACGGGACCGTGGTTATGGGAGCCTCCTTCAGAAACACGGATCAGATTATTGGACTAACAGGATGTGATCTCCTCACGATCTCTCCTTCACTGCTCGGCAAATTGGAGGCAGCTGAGCAAGAGATTGTGAGGCAGCTAGAACCATCAAAAGGTCTGGTATTGCTGTAGTGCATGGATCATGCATGTTCATAATTATAATAGTTTTATACTGAGACATTTTTATAGCTTTGGCTAGCATATGCCGTCTTTTCTACCTATTTCTGTTTGCTCTTATAAGTGTACATGTAAATCCGTATTTAAGCCGTTTAAGAAGACAGAAACTGGTTCATATGTAGAGGTTGGTTTATACTATATCTCTGCATTTCGGAGTTGTCCTCTCGGCAAATATTTATCAACTATGTGTACCGTAAACTGAGGCAACGCAGACATGTCAGAAAACATTGCTGCTGTCAAACTTTCCTATAGTTCACTGAGCATCGACGACAGACTGTGCAATGGGTACCACTTCAGTAATAGTGATTGGTCGGTCGTTGGGGATTGCGTAATCTACATCTCCTTTTATGACAGTTGCTGCGGGACTGGTATTTCACCATTTATGTGATCGCATTGTGTAATGAGAACCCAGCGCCTCGGCCTATTCGCTGATGTAAACGCTGATGTAAACTGGGATGGGTTTGTGATAGTGTGAACATTGTTATCAGACAATCGCCGAAGTATTGTGGGGTTAGCGTCAAAATAGGTGATATAGTGTGAACCAGTCTTTTCCCGCTTGTTTCATAACCTTCAATTGTTTTGTATTCATCCTGTACTGGCTGTTTCATAACCTGTGTTCGTCAATCACCAGATGACCACGTGATGATTTGCCATGCCTGGTTATATAACTGGCAGTAGCAAATGAATGCATGACTACCAGATAAATCCAACTGTCATCTTTATCAGCTTATATTGCTCCTTAGACTGTAGCTTACTGTAACAAAAACAATTTCTAACTGGTAACTCTTGCTAGTTAAATTGCAGTATTTTATTTAAACTAGTACCCTGGTAAGCTATTGGGCCGCGGAAGATCGGCGGGTTTGCCCATAAGGCATAGATGAAAATTATCTGCGCAATCATCCACAGTTGATGGCAGTTGAGTGGTGCAGGCATAGATCTATTAACATATTAACTATAGTATAGTTAGTAAGTCTATGGGTGCAGGTGATACAGTGATGGTCTACCATGGGGAAAGTTGTGGGTTCAAATCCCGTTTGATGCAACCTTTTTTCCCTAACCTCCAACTGTGACTTTGGACAGACTGACACTGCTCTTATTATTGAGAAGACATATGTCTAACTCTCAAACATACATTAACTGCTTGAGTTTCACTTGTTAGCCATGTGTAGCTCTATGGGTAGTGTGTCTGAGTGTCATTTGTTAACCTGTGCGTAGCTCTATGGTCAGTGTGTGTGAATGTCACATGTTAGCTCATGTGTAGCTCTATGGTCAGTGTGTCTGAGTGTCACATGTTAGCCCATGTGTAGCTCTATGGACAGTGTGTCAGAGTGTCACTTGTTAGCCTATGTGTAGCTCTATGGGTAGTGTGTCTGAGCGTCACTTGTTAGCCCATGTGTAGCTCTATGGTCAGTGTGTCTGAGTGTCACCTGTTAGCCCATGTGTAGCTCTATGGGCAGTGTGTCTGAGCGTCACTTGTTAGCCTATGTGTAGCTCTATGGTCAGTGTGTCTGAGCGTCACTTGTTAGCCCATGTGTAGCTCTATGGATAGTGTGTCTGAGTGTCACATGTTAGCTCATGTGTAGCTCTATGGGCAGTGTGTCTGAGTGTCACTTGTTAGCTCATGTGTAGCTCTATGGTCAGTTTGTCTGAGTGTCACTTGTTAGCTCATGTGTAGCTCTATGGGCAGTGTGTCTGAGTGTCACATGTTAGCTCATGTTTAGCTCTATGGGCAGTGTGTCTGAGTGTCACATGTTAGCTCATGTTAAGCTCTATGGGCAGTGTGTCTGAGTGTCACATGTTAGCTCATGTGTAGCTCTATGGGCAGTGTATCTAAGTGTCACATGTTAGCTCATGTGTAGCTCTATGGGTAGTGTGTCTAAGTGTCAGATTTGGTACAATCATGTTCACACGTGTCTGTAATAGCTGCCAAGTCTGGCAGCTCCCATTTTCTTTAGAAATAAGTTGGATAAGAAGTATTTGTTTATTACAAATCATCGATAGGTTATTAGAATTTTTTTGGCAAGTGTATGTTTAGCGAAGCAATATTTGGCTAAATTAAATTTATTATAGTGACGAAAAATCACACATTTGTTTCCTTTTCATCATATTGTACTTACCTAAAGATGCACTCAACAATTGCATTGCTAGGTGTTTCAGTCTGTTGTCAAAAGATATAAGATGGATATCTACACCTAGCAGTTTCAAGTTTTCCTTGTATAAATTTTGTTTTTGTGTTTATGACACCGCATGGCAATACCTTTTTATTTATTTTTTGTGATTCCACGTGTAAAACATTTTTTTCACAAAAATGATTACAGTTTGCCCAATAAAAGTATGTAATAGTTATCACATGACGAGAGAAGACCGATATCTGGTTGAAACAAATTTGTAGCTATTGACTTGCAGCGAAGTGCTCTTTATATTCTATAATCTATATCATACTATAATTCACTCTACAAAATAAGGTATTGAGTGCTGTTTCTTAATTATTCTTTTTGAAATTAACATTTTTAATGGTGATAAATATATATAAGCTACTCTACATTTACCCTATATAGATGCCCTATATATCTACACACTGTAAATATATATTCATGGTATATAATTATACCCTATATCTATACACCCTATATAGATACCCTATATAGATACCCTATGTCTATACACCCTATATATGTACATCCTATATATCTACACTCTATATATATACACCCTATATATCTACACCCTATATATCTACACTCTATATATGTACACCCTATATATCTATATATCTATACCCTATATATCTAAACCCTATATATCTACACCCTATATATCTACACCCTATATATCTACACCCTATATATTTACATCATATATATCTACATCATATATATCTACACTCTATATATTTACACTCTATATATCTACACTCTATATATCTACACCTTATATATCTACACTATATATCTACACTCTATATATTTACACCCTATATATATATACCCTAGATATATAGCAGTAATAGTAATCCAGCATTCATTCTGTGACATATGTCAGGAGACAAGTTCAACTCAATACCAGCATTGATATTTTAATAAGAGACTTTAAGGTAAAAATATTGGATTATTGCCACTTTCATCTTTGCGCTCAGTTTATGACCACATGCAACTTGGTGACATCATAACTTTCATCTTTGCACTCAGTTTATGACCACATGCAACTTTGTGACATCATATCTTTTATCTTTGCACTCAGTTTATGACCACATGCAACTTTGTGACATCATAACTTTCTTCTTTGCACTCAGTTTATGACTACATGCAATTTTGTGACATCATAACTTTCATCTTTGCACTCAGTTTGACTACATGCAATTTTGTGACATCATAATTTTCATCTTTGCACTCAGTTTATGACTACATGCAACTTTGTGACATCATAACTTTCATCTTTGCACCCAGTTTATGACTACATGCAACTTTGTGACATCATAACTTTCATCTTTGCACTCAGTTTATGACTACATGCAACTTTGTGACATCATAACTTTCATCTTTGCACTCAGTTTATGACCACATGCAACTTTGTGACATATCTTTTATCTTTGCACTCAGTTTATGACCACATGTAATTTTGTGACATCATATCTAAATTATTTTCTTCATTTTGTGGTGTCGCCGTCTACTTGTTACTCAACTAGAAACTGTCTGTAGCGCAAGCCATGGACATAGAGAGGATCGAGATGAATGAGGCAGCGTTCAGGTGGATGCTCAATGAGGATCAAATGGCCACAGACAAACTCAGTGATGGCATCCGCAAGTTCAAGGCTGATGGGAGGAAACTTGAAGATCTGCTAAGGGCGAGACTACAAGCTGAGTAGAAGGTGCCCAACAGTGATAGATACCGCTCTATGTACTGCACATCTTTCATTCATTGTTTATGGCTTACTGATTCTGTCTATACTTCTGTGTTCTCTACTGTTATGCTCAGTTCTCTGTCTACCGTACCACCGGTATCATATTGAATCTACTTTTTACATATTGACATTTAATCTCTATAAAATATATGCATGGCAAGTTTTTCTTCTGAGACCTCATTGGCAATATTTTGACAAATATATCAACATGGTTTTATTTAAAAATAAATAAATAGAATGTTTGCTACGCAGCAAAATGATGTGGTAAAAGCCTTTCAGTTTTGACGTTTGCGGAGATAAAACCTTGCTCGAGCACTTATTTCTTCAATTCAGTCACGATAGTCCGAGATGTGCATCCTGTAAAAAGAGATCAGCGAATCAAAATTCATGTTACTCTGTTAACTCTTTCCTTTAAACGCGTTTGCTTGTTAACTCTACATTATCTGAAGCAAAATAATCACCCTGTGTTCACCTAGTCACTTATATTAGTGCTTCCGCATGCAACATTTATCCTTTGCAAAAAATAAGGTTTGGCCATTTAATCATACTTACGTCCTCTGCTATCACACTCTTGTATTGTCTCGGTTTGCCTTCCTTCATTGACAGCCTTTCCTCCCTGTAACATAATAAGTATACATCAGTGTAAGATTCAGGATTATGTTAGTTTGTATCACCTGAGCTAAGAGTGAACATTCGTGCTGTAAGGAGTCAACCAAATATTGTTAGTCGAATATCTATCAAAGACATTAGGCTTTTTAATCATCAAAGGCAATATCCTACACCAGGCGAACAGTACCACTAGCAATAGCTGTTGGTGACGTCGTACTGGTACCATGGACATTGAATGGTATTAAACTTGGTAGCAATGACTTGATATGTGAGATTATGGGTGGAGTTTAATGATCCATAAATTATCCATACCCTTCTTCTGGGAATCGGTGGGAAATCTGGAGCAATGTTAGAGTTGCCTCCTAGAAATGGACTGCCCATTGACCCTAGCCTGTTCGCTATCTCCCTGGCTTCCTGCTCGCTCATTCTCTGCTCTCTCCTATTCTTATCCTTCCTCTCTTCATCTTTGCGGTTCGCTCTCTTTTGACCCTTGTTTCGTCTTTCACCTCTATTCTGCCCATCAGTGTTTGACCCTTGATTCTCTCGTCTTTCACCTCTATTCTGCCCATCAGTGTTTGACCCTTGATTCTCTCGTCTTTCACCTCTATTCTGCCCATCAGTGTTTGACCCTTGACTCTCTCGTCTTTCACCTCTATTCTGCCCATCAGTGTTTGACCCTTGACTCTCTCGTCTTGCGCTTCTATTCTGCCCATCAGTGTTTGACCCTTGATTCTCTCGTCTTGCACCTCTATTTCGCCTACCGATGTTTGACCCTGTGCTTTCTCCAAAGCCGGTATCACCATTGAATCCTTGTGCTCCGGTAAATCTTCTGCCCCCTCTCCTACTGTTGGCAGGATTTGCTGAGTTTCGGAAAAAGTCATCATTTTGTTCAAATGGACTGTTATCAAAACTTTTTTCAAAGCCACCGTCAAAGCCACTTTCAAAGCCATTATCAGGAAATTCTGCAAAATTATCATCAAAATTGTTTCCTACTCCAGTGTTTTGGTTTCTTCTACTGACTCGGTTTCGTCGATCTCCGTCACGAAATCCTGTTTCATCATCAAAGGAGCTTGTGTCAAAGGAAGATGATTGAGAGAAAGATGTTCTGGTGAAGGTGCCTTCTCCATCATTTCGGCTGCAAACAATAAACCTCTAGTTAGTACAGACACTCAAGGCTGAGATTGACCAAAATGTTAAAAATGCAATTTTCTATATGTAGTTCAATTTTATACATTCCTTCTAATGTTATGCAGTCGTCGTGGGAAATGAGAAACACAAGCTAGCTTCAAAACTAAACACATTTCCACTGTAACTACTTCACGCTCGCTGATGTTGCTGGATCAATTAGCAAAAAGTTAACAAATTGGCGCTATCACATCAACAAATCAGCTTAATTTTAAAATTAAAAGTTGCATTATCACTGAAGCCTGAGATAATTTGGGCACTTTTTCCACCTGAGTAAACAGCTGCATAGTTTTGGCTTGTTTTTTCACACTTTGTCTCATGTAAGATTACAAAGTTGGTGCATATTACGCCTTCAGTTAGTATTGAAGCTTGAAGTCAATTAGACAATAAAATATATCATCGAAATACCTAGGACACTACAAAAAACTTGGAAATGAAAAGTTTTTAGTTAGTTCATTAGTTTCTAATAAGGGTCAGAAATAGACAAGCTTCTCAACAACAAGAGTTTTACACTAAAACTTTGTTTTTTATTCATAATAAATATGAATTCTCTATCAGGCTATATATGTGTATAGGCTATCAGGTGTATATCAACTAGGTGTATATCAACTAGGTGTATATCAACTAGGTGTATATCAACTAGGTGTATATCAACTAGGTGTATATCAACTAGGTGTATATCAACCATTGTGTATATCAGGCTAGGTGTATATCAACTAGGTGTATATCAACTAGGTGTATATCAACTAGGTGTATATCAACTAGGTGTATATCAACTAGGTGTATATCAACTAGGTGTATATCAACTAGGTGTATATCAACTAGGTGTATATCAACTAGGTGTATATCAACCATTGTGTATATCAGGCTAGGTGTATATCAACTAGGTGTATATCAACTAGGTGTATATCAACTAGGTGTATATCAGGCTAGGTGTATATCAACTAGGTGTATATCAGGCTAGGTGTATATCAGGCTAGGTGTATATCAGGCTAGGTGTATATCAGGCTAGGTGTATATTAGGCTAGGTGTATATCAGGCTAGGTGTATATCAGGCTAGGTGTATATAAGGCTAGGTGTATATCAGGCTAGGTGTATATCAGGCTAGGTGTATATCAACTAGGTGTATATCAACTAGGTGTATATTAACTAGGTGTATATCAACTAGGTGTATATCAACTAGGTGTATATCAGGCTAGGTGTATATCAGGCTAGGTGTATATCAGGCTAGGTGTATATCAGGCTAGGTGTATATCAGGCTAGGTGTATATCAGGCTAGGTGTATATCAGGCTAGGTGTATATCAGGCTAGGTGTATATCAGGCTAGGTGTATATCAACTAGGTGTATATCAACTAGGTGTATATCAACTAGGTGTATATCAACTAGGTGTATATCAGGCTAGGTGTATATCAGGCTAGGTGTATATCAGGCTAGGTGTATATCAGGCTAGGTGTATATCAGGCTAGGTGTATATCAGGCTAGGTGTATATCAGGCTAGGTGTATATCAGACTAGGTGTATATCAGGCTAGGTGTATATCAGGCTAGGTGTATATCAACTAGGTGTATATCAACTAGGTGTATATCAACTAAGTGTATATCAACCATTGTGCTTCTTCAATTACCTTTTAAACATCACTTTATTGAAAACGAATTCCTTCTATTTATTTGCTGTATTTTTCATTGATGATTCAAAATGATGTTTAGTTCTAAAAAATTGTGTTACTCTGTGCTTTCAGAGTCGGTGAAAAGTTGTGAATATGGTCTAGGATCAGAAGACCTGTTTGTACATACAAGACTAGGCTTCATAGTGCTTAACGTATAGATTTTTTGAAAATATAATCCATTTTATCATATTTTGGATGCTGCATCAACAATAATCAATATAGAATTTTATACTTTTGCCCTTCATTCATATTTTTATTCATTCATTTACTGAAAATCTCCCGACATTTTAATAAATGTTTGACGGAGATGAATTTTATGTCACTTGGAATGTAGCCAACTATCATAGAGGAATAAGTTCTGATAACATACTTTCTTCCTGTTCCCATGGAGGAGACAGTCGAGAGGAGAACTGCTGCGATAATAACCTTCATCATGCCGTCCCTTTTCAGCAGCCTGAAGGGAAAAAGTCATGGGTGAGCTGATGATCCCAATTAGTGGTAGGCAATGTTTACAAGCCTCACCATAATCAATAAAGTTTAGGCAATTTATAAACATGATAATTCAAGCGTAATATTTTATTCCAGCGTATTGATTTGCAATATCTGTTACATGATTATCTCGCGAAACAACAGTTACCATACTTGTCCTACAGTGAGAATTTAATTGGTATCTCAGTGTTGGAAGATGACACGCTATTTCTATTTCATTTTTTCAACAAAAAGTCTTAGTTGAAATATCGAAGAAGGTTAATGAAGATGTGGTGTAACGACTTACCAGCTCGCGGATGGGATAATGAGCAGATTATTTCCTTGCATGACTATTATATGAAGGACGTGGCTTGGCTTTGGTGACAGTTGGCGTCCAGATGAGCTAATTCATCTTAATCCATACTAACTAATCCTTTAATCAGCCTCTGTATGTGATAAAGTATATTCCCCTCTGTCAGTCCGCGCGGAGCTCGCCCTACCACCGATGGTACAGTAACCAGCAACCTGGTGATTCCACTCACTCCGTAATCCACTATCAACAAACTGCCTTGCAATGTCTGACACTGCCATCCATGGTCATGTTGACTATGTAGCACCTGCTGGTGCTATGGGTAGTGCTTCTTCTGATTCATTGTTTTGCAATCAATTGTATCACACACCGATCTAAAATACTCCTAAAGGTTATACATGTATATAATATACTTTTACTAGCTGTACTACCCGGCGTTGCCCGGGTAATAAAAAGTGGACAGAAAATTGATTTGTATTTAACATATAATAACATTTGCTATTCCAACTTTCAAACTTCATATCATGAGGAAAGTGTTTTGTGCCGGTCAAATAAATTGGAAAAAAATAAAGCAACTATAAAAGGGTTTAAATGTAAATATGAAATAATTAGCAAGTAATGGCTAAATTGTGTCTGTTTTGCTACAATTACAATAAAAGATTATTTGGTAATGATACAATTAATGCGAACTGAAAAAGCAAAACAAAAATCTCGAATATGTTGAATTAATTATAACAATTCATGCATAGAAGTGTGTGTGTGTATAAAAAAGGTTACTATTCCACCAGAAGCTATCCATCAAAACATTGAGTACGACGATACTGGTACCTCTCAATTCTGGTACAAATGTAAAAATGAGATATCGTACTGTCTTTGTCTGACCGAATGGAGAGAATGTAGAGGCTCTTCCTACGGAGATAATACAATTGTGACTGTGATTTAGCAATTGAACCTTATGAAAAACCGGAAATAGAAGTTCAAGAAAACACGAAAAAGCATCGTGTTTCATAGAGTTAATAGAATTCATAGAATTTCAAGTAATACGTCATTTAGCGTGCGTTTTCGCTATATGGTATATGGTAGTGTCTTTGATCAATACGCCTTGTATAGCTCAGTGGTAGAGCGCATGGATTTAAATATTGCGGTTGCAATCTCCGCGAATTCAAATCCATCAGTTTTCAAAATTTTAACTTCAAGATTTTAATAACTATATCTTAAAACTTTAATTCCAAGATGATTTTAATAGGTTTAGATATTGCAATAACATACCCACACATACACACGCGTGCACAGACACACACGCGCGTGCACAGACACACTCGCGCGTGCACAGACACACACGCGCGTGCACAGACACACACGCGCGTGCACACACACACACGCGCGTGCACAAACACACACATATTTTTGAGAAATATATATATATAGATTGGGCAGTCCATGATAATTTTTATAGAAAAATGCATTACATAGGTATAAAAAAATGAAAAATTCAACAGATTAAAAAATATTAGAACAAAAACAAAAATATTAGCAACCAAAAACAAAATTTTGGTTGCTTTGTCATACCTTTTTAACCTTAACATTGGCAGTTTTGATTTTCAGTGTTTAGTGTTCTATTATAGCACTTAAGCTGATGTCAATCGTTCCCAGTTATATTGCCTGTATAGGCTTTAAACATATTTTTGTCTGTACTTGAAAGCTAAGTCTCACGTATATTTGTAATAGGAGACTGTGTATTACAGCTGCCGATAATTATGAACATTGTCAAACCATTGTTTTGGCAAGACTAAACAGAATACAAGTGGCATGGTTAGTTGAATATAGAATATAGAATGCTCTCATGAAAACTGAATCCCTGGATTAGCTTAAAAATTGTTTGTTTAATCTTTCAGATCTATCTGATAGATCTGAGAGACGTATTGTTCTTTGCTGTCAGATCTATCTATCTGATAAATTCATTTTTTATAACCTGTAGCTCAACTGTTAGATCATGATACTAAAAATGAAAGCTCTGGCAGGAGAACAAAGAGAATTCTAGGAAACTGAGATTTCAAACGGGTGCTGGTGTTCTAGAACCTGTGAAATGTAAAAAGCAGGTTTGGGCTAAATTTCAAAATGTCACCAGTGGTATGGAGTGACATCCAGCCTTAAATTGCTCTTAGCAACTTGGCATGTTTCCAGTCATCGAGGTTTCATTTCCACTGCGCTCAGACATGCCTAGCCAAGATCACAGAGTCATTGCTTGTGCAATCATGCTGTTAAAAACATACACAGTCTCAGCTAGCAGTAAGCTAATCATACTCGACTCTCCTTGCCTACACATACTAAAATGAATGCATAAGGTAGTGTCTGTCTGGTTTCATACTTTTTGAGCGTGATGTGAATGTAGACTACCTGTGTGAGAGCATGCGAATGCCTGCTGGCTGCTTGGGTCAACGGCACGTGAATTTGGAGTGCAGTATTGATTCTACATTGGCTCATCCAACTGCAATCAGATATCTTCATGCCTCCATTGTTGTGACCAAGCAACTCTGACGTAAAGAGGTATTGTTCTTTGCTGTTTTTATCTATAAACATGCCTTTCTATTGTGTTTTATTGATTGAAAATTTTTGGCTGTTTATTGATTTTATCTATCTTCATTCCTTGAGCGACGACGGTGCTTAGCGGCACCTAAACAAGAGCTGTAAAGATGGGAGCTTTATTGCAGTTCCTAGCTTACACGGTGAGTTCCTCCTTTACCAGTTGTATTCGTGTAGCATCTGCTGTTACACAGCATAGTGAGTGGCATCATAACAGAGGTTTAACAATAAATCATCTATTATTAATTCATCTTATAATCATTTGTAGGTATTCATCAGCTTTGTGGTCGCAGACTATAATGGTAAGTACCTTAATCTTTATAGCAGAAGTGTTTAGTTTTCTCCGATTTAATATTTGTTATCTTTTGTTTCTCCAACGCAGCTGCAAATTTGTTAATGTGCCATTTTCCGCAAAGATATATCGATGTCTTCCGAACAACTGGTTAATATAGTTGGCTGACGATTCCTAGATGAAGACACCCGCAAAACACTTGTAATCAAGTTTTGGTCAGAAGGTTTTTATCCTGCAGCCGTTTCAATTTATGCTAGATAATATGGTAGCTGGTAATACATAGCACATAGCTTACCTTTTTTCTTAGAAAAGCTATTTTTAATAGAAACTTGGAACCTGTAACCTTAGCAAATTTAAATATTTAATAAAACTAACTATCCTTGTTTTTTATGGCAGTTACAGTTTTTCAACTCATTTCAACTTAAACAAATTGCATACAACCTCTAACAACTAACCGTTGTGACAATATTATCGCTAGCTTCTTTAACAATGTTCCACCGAATATCCGAACTCTTAACAGAGAAAAATATTTTAACGCTATATGTTATACCATTTATTTGATATTATTGACTAGGTAGCTGTTCCCTTGTTTTTTATAATTATCGCATGGAATAGTTTGGCAGACATTTACATTCAAAATTAAATTATTGCCAATAAAGTGCTATAATATATATAATGAAAAGATGGAATAGTGTCAATATTTCGCACATGTATAGAATTACTCTTAAACAAGTAAACTCTGCCAAGCCTTAAGACTCGGATATGTTTTGGTAGCTCTATTCAGTGTTCACTTTATGCTTATAGCCGAGTTTGACCATGACCTCAACTGCGCTGATGGTTGGAAATACTTTGACTACAAATGTTACAAGACGTCAGAAGGGACTAACGATTATGAGTCAGCGAGAGATCATTGTCTTGGTCTTAATGCTGACCTACCTGTTGTGGACAGTCGGATGGAAATGCAATTTCTTGAAAACTTTCTCAGTCCGGACTATTGGGTTGGGTTGGAAAAAAACGAAGAAGACTGTGAGTATTACTCCACGTGCCATACATATATGTATGTCGGCCAATAATGATCATAGTCAATGTTGAAATGTGTTTAAAATGTGAAATCAAGCGTTTTATTAACTTTTTTCTTAGACTTCTACACCTGGGTAGACGGAAAGATGGCCATTGAAACTTACACGAGGTGGGCTTCTGGAGAGCCTGACAGTGCAACTAATGATGCTGCTATCTTTTCGAGTGGCTACTTAGCTGATGCTGCTAAAACTGACTTGAGACACTCAACCTGTGAAAAGAGTAAGTTTGTCATCATTTGCTTTTGGAGCACTTGCCACTGTGAGGATGTCAGTTTCCTTTTAGAGCACCTGCCACCACTTGTCACGATCTTTTTTTAGAGCACCTGTCAATGTGGTTTTGTCGATGTCTCTTATAGCACCTGTCGCTGTAGTTTTGCACTGCCTCTTTTTAGAGCACCTGTCACAGTGGACTTGTCACTGTTTCTTTTTAGAGGGTCTACTATTTTGGGCTCGTTGCTGCCTTCTATGTCACACCAGTGAGGTTATTATCAGCTTTCTTGAATCATTTAATGTTATGACTCCAAACGCTGCTAAATGGCATCTAAATGGCATACTAATTCTTTATGCAGTGAATAATATATAAATAACTGTATCTCCATAGAGCTCCTGTATTAACATTGTTAGTTAGGCAGACACGGGAGTGACAAGTATTGTAGGCTGAGGGTGTGAGAAGAGAACACGGTGGACCTTTTATTTCCAAAGGTTTCTGTCACAATAATCACCGCTTGTTTTTACAGGAGCGAATACTGCTGACAGGAAGACTAACCGTTTCTGCGCTAGTCAAACAGAAATACGACGCATCGCGGAACCACTCTTTATGACCTCCGACTTTAACCCACACAGAACAGAGCTGACTTGCTCACAGGCTTGCCTGGAACAGAGCTACAGGTAATTTATCAGACCTGCATTCAGCATGTTGACTATTTGCAGTCTGTCTTGAAATCTCATCCTTTCTGTTCTCATTGCCACAAGATTTTTATGAGCCATCTTTTCTAGAATAATACTATCTCGGGTTGTAATATTCAATATCCGGCTTGCATTTCTATGTGACATTAACCTCTAAAAGCTTTTTGAAACGGAATTGTCTGCTCTACCTAAGATATGCAATTCCTGTATCTAGGCTGGTGGTCTGGTCTTTGAACTCTCACGTGTCACTTCACAATTCTACTAAATGATACATTGAATATCGATTATTGTTTATCTATGAGAGTTTTTATTATAACAAAACCTCTGAATATGGCTGTTATATTATGACTGCTGTATACATAAACCTATTAACTATTAACATATAATATACCTATAGTTAATAGTATAATGTTTAGTTAATATGTCTATGGCTGTATATGTAATATGACTGCTGTATATGTATGTATATATGTATGTATATGTATAGCATGGCTGTTGATTATACACTAACTTTTTCGCCTTTTAAGCTCGTTTGGCTCAAACAATCTGCAGCAGCAGTTATATACTATATTTCTTTTTATTAAAATATTTTTGACATTCGGGCAGCCATGAAAATAACGCTGCTTTTGATAAAACAACATGTTTATATCAATCATTAAGAATAGGCTATTTATATTCCTTACCAGCTATTCAGCAAAGGTAGATGGGCTGTGTGTGTGCATGAGTTCAAGCCCTGCGGACGGGACGTGTGACAGCGTTAGCGAATACTACAAGATTTACTACTATTATACAACCACAACCCAACCTGAGGATTTTGTCTTAGATGTCTCTCAACCCGCAAACATGGGTAACTATATTCCCTGCTCCTCCATTACTGGCATTATTACTTGTTGGGCACAAGTTTTCTAGAGTTGGCTTATACGCGAGCTAGGCTTATATTTGGGGATATACGATAATTTTTGTTGTAATAAAAATGTGTGCTTGATCTATGTAAAGCATATTATGGAACAAGAATCACTCACTGTTCGTGACTAACAAGAAACGATGAGTTTAATTAACATTAATTTCGGTTCACTCCTTGTACTCTTCTATTTCTTCACGGTTTTTTGCCTCATATTTTCACATTTTTTGTTAGCATTCTCATTTCTGTGTTTCAGCCTGCGCAGAGGTTTCGCACACCTATTATGATGGATCTTGCTACACCTGGAGCCCAGGAGCAATTAATTTTTTCTGGCATCAGGCTGAGGTCAAGCTACTCTATGGTCCAGATGCAAAAATTGTTTCCATCAATTCTGCTGCTGAAATGAGATTCATAGATGAGGTCATACTCGGAGACCCTATCCGCACTGCTGACAATACCGGAGAAGAATTCTGGATCGGAGTCATGGATGACAGAAATGGTATTTCCATTTCTTATATATTCAAAGGGAACACAACTCATAATTCTGAATCATTCCATGATCAATAATGTTATCAATGCTATGTTTTGTAAGATTTACAAACATTTTTAGTGTGACTGCATTTATTTTTAGTGTGTGATAATGGCTGGACGGCATACGATGGCGGGTGCTTTCTCTTTGACAACTCCCGTGCTGAAGAAACCTACGATGACGGTCGTACATATTGCCAAGTACGTTGATCAGGCACAACGATATTTCTTGCATTGCATATTTTGTATAGTTTTGCTATGGCTAGAGATAGATAGTGATCTTGTGCTATATGTTAGGGCCTGCGAGCCGGAGCCGACATTGTCTGGTTTGAAGATGCTGAGGATAGAACATATGCAATGGACATGATCATGCCTGAAAATGCTCGCTTCTCACCCACGAAAGTCTGGTTGGGGGCTAACTCCAAATCTACCCCAGGTATGAGTATATCTAGTAATATTGCGCTACCATATTTCTATACCATATATATAATATACCATATATATAATACTTTACTTATACCATATATATATAATACTGTACTTATACCATATATATAATACTTTACTTATACCATGTATATAATACTTTACTTATACCATATATATATATAATACTTTACTTATACCATATATATATAATACTGTACTTATACCATATATATAATACTGTACTTATAACATATATATAATACTTTACTTATACCATATATATATAATACTTTAACATTTGTTTCTATTTCACTTTCTAAAATATGATTTTCTCTGTTTAATACGTAAGCACAGTGTAATAGTTTGTTTAAACTAATCGTTAGGGAGGTCAGTCAGAGAATGAACGTTCATAACTTTTTCACAATTTCTTAACTAAATGAAAAATTGTTTTAAAAACTTGAATATTTCTTCAGTTTTTAAATGGCATAAAATTTAGTAGGTGTGTAGTTCATATAGATTTAGTAGGTGTGTAGTTCATATAGATTTAGTAGGTGTGTAGTTCATATAGATTTAGTAGGTGTGTAGTTCATATAGATTTAATAGGTGTGTAGTTCATATAGATTTAGTAGGTGTGTGGTTCATGTAGATTTAGTAGGTGTGTGGTTCATATAGATTTAGTAGGTGTGTAGTTCATATAGATTTAGTAGGTGTGTAGTTCATATAGATTTAGTAGGTGTGTGGTTCATATAGATTTAGTAAGTGTGTAGTTCATATAGATTTAGTAGGTGTGTAGTTCATATAGATTTAATAGGTGTGTGGTTCATATAGATTTAGTAGGTGTGTGGTTCATATAGATTTAGTAGGTGTGTAGTTCATATAGATTTAGTAGGTGTGTAGTTCATATAGATTTAGTAGGTGTGTGGTTCATATAGATTTAGTAGGTGTGTAGTTCATATAGATTTAGTAGGTGTGTGGTTCATATAGATTTAGTAGGTGTGTGGTTCATATAGATTTAGTAGGTGTGTAGTTCATATAGATTTAGTAGGTGTGTAGTTCATATAGATTTAGTAGGTGTGTGGTTCATATAGATTTAGTAGGTGTGTGGTTCATATAGATTTAGTAGGTGTGTAGTTCATATAGATTTAGTAGGTGTGTAGTTCATATAGATTTAGTAGGTGTGTAGTTCATATAGATTTAGTAGGTGTGTGGTTCATATAGATTTAGTAGGTGTGTGGTTCATATAGATTTAGTAGGTGTGTGGTTCATGTAGATTTAGTAGGTGTGTGGTTCATATAGATTTAGTAGGTGTGTGGTTCATATAGATTTAGTAGGTGTGTGGTTCATGTAGATTTAGTAGGTGTGTGGTTCATATAGATTTAGTAAGTGTGTAGTTCATATAGATTTAGTAGGTGTGTAGTTCATATAGATTTAATAGGTGTGTGGTTCATATAGATTTAGTAGGTGTGTAGTTCATATAGATTTAGTAGGTGTGTGGTTCATATAGATTTAGTAGGTGTGTGGTTCATATAGATTTAGTAGGTGTGTGGTTCATGTAGATTTAGTAGGTGTGTGGTTCATATAGATTTAGTAAGTGTGTAGTTCATATAGATTTAGTAGGTGTGTAGTTCATATAGATTTAATAGGTGTGTGGTTCATATAGATTTAGTAGGTGTGTAGTTCATATAGATTTAGTAGGTGTGTGGTTCATATAGATTTAGTAGGTGTGTAGTTCATATAGATTTAGTAGGTGTGTGGTTCATATAGATTTAGTAGGTGTGTGGTTCATATAGATTTAGTAGGTGTGTGGTTCATATAGATTTAATAGGTGTGTGGTTCATATAAATTTAGTAGGTGTGTGGTTCATATAGATTTAGTAGGTGTGTAGTTCATATAGATTTAGTAGGTGTGTAGTTCATATAGATTTAGTAGGTGTGTAGTTCATATAGATTTAGTAGGTGTGTAGTTCATATAGATTTAATAGGTGTGTGGTTCATATAGATTTAGTAGGTGTGTAGTTCATATAGATTTAGTAGGTGTGTAGTTCATATAGATTTAGTAGGTGTGTAGTTCATATAGATTTAGTAGGTGTGTGGTTCATATAGATTTAATAGGTGTGTGGTTCATATAGATTTAGTAGGTGTGTGGTTCATATAGATTTAGTAGGTGTGTAGTTCATATAGATTTAGTAGGTGTGTGGTTCATATAGATTTAGTAGGTGTGTGGTTCATATAGATTTAGTAGGTGTGTAGTTCATATAGATTTAGTAGGTGTGTAGTTCATATAGATTTAGTAGGTGTGTGGTTCATATAGATTTAGTAAGTGTGTAGTTCATATAGATTTAGTAGGTGTGTAGTTCATATAGATTTAATAGGTGTGTGGTTCATATAGATTTAGTAGGTGTGTAGTTCATATAGATTTAGTAGGTGTGTGGTTCATATAGATTTAGTAGGTGTGTAGTTCATATAGATTTAGTAGGTGTGTGGTTCATATAGATTTAGTAGGTGTGTGGTTCATATAGATTTAGTAGGTGTGTGGTTCATATAGATTTAATAGGTGTGTAGTTCATATAGATTTAGTAGGTGTGTAGTTCATATAGATTTAGTAGGTGTGTGGTTCATATAGATTTAGTAGGTGTGTGGTTCATATAGATTTAGTAGGTGTGTGGTTCATATAGATTTAGTAGGTGTGTGGTTCATATAGATTTAGTAGGTGTGTGGTTCATATAGATTTAGTAGGTGTGTGGTTCATATAGATTTAGTAGGTGTGTGGTTCATATAGATTTAGTAGGTGTGTAGTTCATATAGATTTAGTAGGTGTGTGGTTCATATAGATTTAGTAGGCGTGTGGTTCATATAGATTTAGTAGGTGTGTGGTTCATATAGATTTAGTAGGTGTGTAGTTCATATAGATTTAGTAGGTGTGTGGTTCATATAGATTTAGTAGGTGTGTGGTTCATATAGATTTAGTAGGTGTGTAGTTCATATAGATTTAGTAGGTGTGTGGTTCATATAGATTTAGTAGGTGTGTGGTTCATATAGATTTAGTAGGCGTGTGGTTCATATAGATTTAGTAGGTGTGTGGTTCATATAGATTTAGTAGGTGTGTGGTTCATATAGATTTAGTAGGTGTGTGGTTCATATAGATTTAGTAGGTGTGTGGTTCATATAGATTTAGTAGGTGTGTGGTTCATATAGATTTAGTAGGTGTGTGGTTCATATAGATTTAGTAGGTGTGTAGTTCATATAGATTTAGTAGGTGTGTAGTTCATATAGATTTAGTAGGTGTGTGGTTCATATAGATTTAGTAGGTGTGTGGTTCATATAGATTTAGTAGGTGTGTGGTTCATATAGATTTAGTAGGTGTGTGGTTCATATAGATTTAGTAGGTGTGTAGTTCATATAGATTTAGTAGGTGTGTAGTTCATATAGATTTAGTAGGTGTGTGGTTCATATAGATTTAGTAGGTGTGTGGTTCATATAGATTTAGTAGGTGTGTAGTTCATATAGATTTAGTAGGTGTGTGGTTCATATAGATTTAGTAGGTGTGTGGTTCATATAGATTTAGTAGGCGTGTGGTTCATATAGATTTAGTAGGTGTGTGGTTCATATAGATTTAGTAGGTGTGTAGTTCATATAGATTTAGTAGGTGTGTGGTTCATATAGATTTAGTAGGTGTGTGGTTCATATAGATTTAGTAGGTGTGTGGTTCATATAGATTTAGTAGGTGTGTGGTTCATATAGATTTAGTAGGTGTGTAGTTCATATAGATTTAGTAGGTGTGTAGTTCATATAGATTTAGTAGGTGTGTAGTTCATATAGATTTAGTAGGTGTGTAGTTCATATAGATTTAGTAGGTGTGTAGTTCATATAGATTTAGTAGGTGTGTAGTTCATATAGATTTAGTAGGTGTGTAGTTCATATAGATTTAGTAGGTGTGTAGTTCATATAGATTTAGTAGGTGTGTAGTTCATATAGATTTAGTAGGTGTGTAGTTCATATAGATTTAGTAGGTGTGTGGTTCATATAGATTTAGTAGGTGTGTAGTTCATATAGATTTAGTAGGTGTGTAGTTCATATAGATTTAGTAGGTGTGTAGTTCATATAGATTTAGTAGGTGTGTAGTTCATATAGATTTAGTAGGTGTGTGGTTCATATAGATTTAGTAGGTGTGTGGTTCATATAGATTTAGTAGGCGTGTGGTTCATATAGATTTAGTAGGTGTGTGGTTCATATAGATTTAGTAGGTGTGTGGTTCATATAGATTTAATAGGTGTGTGGTTCATATAGATTTAGTAGGTGTGTGGTTCATATAGATTTAGTAGGTGTGTGGTTCATATAGATTTAGTAGGTGTGTGGTTCATATAGATTTAGTAGGTGTGTGGTTCATATAGATTTAGTAGGTGTGTGGTTCATATAGATTTAATAGGTGTGTGGTTCATATAGATTTAGTAGGTGTGTGGTTCATATAGATTTAGTAGGTGTGTGGTTCATATAGATTTAGTAGGTGTGTGGTTCATATAGATTTAGTAGGTGTGTGGTTCATATAGATTTAGTAGGTGTGTGGTTCATATAGATTTAGTAGGTGTGTAGTTCATATAGATTTAGTAGGTGTGTGGTTCATATAGATTTAGTAGGCGTGTGGTTC
This sequence comes from Watersipora subatra, assembly GCF_963576615.1. NCBI lineage: Eukaryota > Metazoa > Bryozoa > Gymnolaemata > Cheilostomatida > Watersiporidae > Watersipora > Watersipora subatra. Next base: position 57,076,197 of record NC_088716.1, on the reverse strand, counting down.
ATATAGATTTAGTAGGTGTGTGGTTCATATAGATTTAGTAGGTGTGTAGTTCATATAGATTTAGTAGGTGTGTGGTTCATATAGATTTAGTAGGTGTGTGGTTCATATAGATTTAGTAGGTGTGTGGTTCATATAGATTTAGTAGGCGTGTGGTTCATATAGATTTAGTAGGTGTGTAGTTCATATAGATTTAGTAGGTGTGTAGTTCATATAGATTTAGTAGGTGTGTAGTTCATATAGATTTAGTAGGTGTGTGGTTCATATAGATTTAGTCGGTGTGTAGTTCATATAGATTTAGTAGGTGTGTGGTTCATATAGATTTAGTAGGTGTGTGGTTCATATAGATTTAGTAGGTGTGTGGTTCATATAGATTTAGTAGGTGTGTAGTTCATATAGATTTAGTAGGTGTGTGGTTCATATAGATTTAGTAGGTGTGTGGTTCATATAGATTTAGTAGGTGTGTGGTTCATATAGATTTAGTAGGTGTGTGGTTCATATAGATTTAGTAGGTGTGTAGTTCATATAGATTTAGTAAGTGTGTAGTTCATATAGATTTAGTAGGTGTGTAGTTCATATAGATTTAGTAGGTGTGTAGTTCATATAGATTTAGTAGGTGTGTAGTTCATATAGATTTAGTAGGTGTGTAGTTCATATAGATTTAGTAGGTGTGTAGTTCATATAGATTTAGTAGGTGTGTAGTTCATATAGATTTAGTAGGTGTGTGGTTCATATAGATTTAGTAGGTGTGTGGTTCATATAGATTTAGTAGGTGTGTAGTTCATATAGATTTAGTAGGTGTGTGGTTCATATAGATTTAGTAGGTGTGTAGTTCATATAGATTTAGTAGGTGTGTAGTTCATATAGATTTAGTAGGTGTGTAGTTCATATAGATTTAGTAGGTGTGTAGTTCATATAGATTTAGTAGGTGTGTGGTTCATATAGATTTAGTAGGTGTGTAGTTCATATAGATTTAGTAGGTGTGTAGTTCATATAGATTTAGTAGGTGTGTAGTTCATATAGATTTAATAGGTGTGTGGTTCATATAGATTTAGTAGGTGTGTGGTTCATATAGATTTAGTAGGTGTGTGGTTCATATAGATTTAGTAGGTGTGTAGTTCATATAGATTTAGTAGGTGTGTAGTTCATATAGATTTAGTAGGTGTGTAGTTCATATAGATTTAATAGGTGTGTGGTTCATATAGATTTAGTAGGTGTGTGGTTCATATAGATTTAGTAGGTGTGTAGTTCATATAGATTTAGTAGGTGTGTAGTTCATATAGATTTAGTAGGTGTGTAGTTCATATAGATTTAATAGGTGTGTGGTTCATATAGATTTAGTAGGTGTGTAGTTCATATAGATTTAGTAGGTGTGTGGTTCATATAGATTTAGTAGGTGTGTAGTTCATATAGATTTAGTAGGTGTGTAGTTCATATAGATTTAGTAGGTGTGTAGTTCATATAGATTTAATAGGTGTGTGGTTCATATAGATTTAGTAGGTGTGTGGTTCATATAGATTTAGTAGGTGTGTAGTTCATATAGATTTAGTAGGTGTGTAGTTCATATAGATTTAGTAGGTGTGTAGTTCATATAGATTTAGTAGGTGTGTGGTTCATATAGATTTAGTAGGTGTGTGGTTCATATAGATTTAGTAGGTGTGTAGTTCATATAGATTTAGTAGGTGTGTGGTTCATATAGATTTAGTAGGTGTGTAGTTCATATAGATTTAGTAGGTGTGTAGTTCATATAGATTTAGTAGGTGTGTAGTTCATATAGATTTAGTAGGTGTGTAGTTCATATAGATTTAGTAGGTGTGTGGTTCATATAGATTTAGTAGGTGTGTAGTTCATATAGATTTAGTAGGTGTGTAGTTCATATAGATTTAGTAGGTGTGTAGTTCATATAGATTTAGTAGGTGTGTAGTTCATATAGATTTAGTAGGTGTGTGGTTCATATAGATTTAGTAGGTGTGTGGTTCATATAGATTTAGTAGGCGTGTGGTTCATATAGATTTAGTAGGTGTGTGGTTCATATAGATTTAGTAGGTGTGTGGTTCATATAGATTTAGTAGGTGTGTAGTTCATATAGATTTAGTAGGTGTGTAGTTCATATAGATTTAGTAGGTGTGTAGTTCATATAGATTTAATAGGTGTGTGGTTCATATAGATTTAGTAGGTGTGTGGTTCATATAGATTTAGTAGGTGTGTGGTTCATATAGATTTAGTAGGTGTGTGGTTCATATAGATTTAGTAGGTGTGTGGTTCATATAGATTTAGTAGGTGTGTGGTTCATATAGATTTAGTAGGCGTGTGGTTCATATAGATTTAGTAGGTGTGTGGTTCATATAGATTTAGTAGGTGTGTGGTTCATATAGATTTAGTAGGTGTGTAGTTCATATAGATTTAGTAGGTGTGTAGTTCATATAGATTTAGTAGGTGTGTAGTTCATATAGATTTAATAGGTGTGTGGTTCATATAGATTTAGTAGGTGTGTGGTTCATATAGATTTAGTAGGTGTGTGGTTCATATAGATTTAGTAGGTGTGTGGTTCATATAGATTTAGTAGGTGTGTGGTTCATATAGATTTAGTAGGTGTGTGGTTCATATAGATTTAGTAGGTGTGTAGTTCATATAGATTTAGTAGGTGTGTAGTTCATATAGATTTAGTAGGTGTGTAGTTCATATAGATTTAGTAGGTGTGTGGTTCATATAGATTTAGTAGGTGTGTGGTTCATATAGATTTAGTAGGTGTGTAGTTCATATAGATTTAGTAGGTGTGTAGTTCATATAGATTTAGTAGGTGTGTGGTTCATATAGATTTAGTAAGTGTGTAGTTCATATAGATTTAGTAGGTGTGTAGTTCATATAGATTTAATAGGTGTGTGGTTCATATAGATTTAGTAGGTGTGTAGTTCATATAGATTTAGTAGGTGTGTGGTTCATATAGATTTAGTAGGTGTGTAGTTCATATAGATTTAGTAGGTGTGTGGTTCATATAGATTTAGTAGGTGTGTGGTTCATATAGATTTAGTAGGTGTGTGGTTCATATAGATTTAATAGGTGTGTGGTTCATATAGATTTAGTAGGTGTGTGGTTCATATAGATTTAGTAGGTGTGTGGTTCATATAGATTTAGTAGGTGTGTGGTTCATATAGATTTAGTAGGTGTGTGGTTCATATAGATTTAGTAGGTGTGTGGTTCATATAGATTTAGTAGGTGTGTAGTTCATATAGATTTAGTAGGTGTGTGGTTCATATAGATTTAGTAGGCGTGTGGTTCATATAGATTTAGTAGGTGTGTGGTTCATATAGATTTAGTAGGTGTGTAGTTCATATAGATTTAGTAGGTGTGTAGTTCATATAGATTTAGTAGGTGTGTAGTTCATATAGATTTAGTAGGTGTGTGGTTCATATAGATTTAGTAGGTGTGTGGTTCATATAGATTTAGTAGGTGTGTAGTTCATATAGATTTAGTAGGTGTGTAGTTCATATAGATTTAGTAGGTGTGTGGTTCATATAGATTTAATAGGTGTGTGGTTCATATAGATTTAGTAGGTGTGTGGTTCATATAGATTTAGTAGGTGTGTAGTTCATATAGATTTAGTAGGTGTGTGGTTCATATAGATTTAGTAGGTGTGTGGTTCATATAGATTTAGTAGGTGTGTAGTTCATATAGATTTAGTAGGTGTGTAGTTCATATAGATTTAGTAGGTGTGTGGTTCATATAGATTTAGTAAGTGTGTAGTTCATATAGATTTAGTAGGTGTGTAGTTCATATAGATTTAATAGGTGTGTGGTTCATATAGATTTAGTAGGTGTGTAGTTCATATAGATTTAGTAGGTGTGTGGTTCATATAGATTTAGTAGGTGTGTAGTTCATATAGATTTAGTAGGTGTGTGGTTCATATAGATTTAGTAGGTGTGTGGTTCATATAGATTTAGTAGGTGTGTGGTTCATATAGATTTAATAGGTGTGTAGTTCATATAGATTTAGTAGGTGTGTAGTTCATATAGATTTAGTAGGTGTGTGGTTCATATAGATTTAGTAGGTGTGTGGTTCATATAGATTTAGTAGGTGTGTGGTTCATATAGATTTAGTAGGTGTGTGGTTCATATAGATTTAGTAGGTGTGTGGTTCATATAGATTTAGTAGGTGTGTGGTTCATATAGATTTAGTAGGTGTGTGGTTCATATAGATTTAGTAGGTGTGTAGTTCATATAGATTTAGTAGGTGTGTGGTTCATATAGATTTAGTAGGCGTGTGGTTCATATAGATTTAGTAGGTGTGTGGTTCATATAGATTTAGTAGGTGTGTAGTTCATATAGATTTAGTAGGTGTGTGGTTCATATAGATTTAGTAGGTGTGTGGTTCATATAGATTTAGTAGGTGTGTAGTTCATATAGATTTAGTAGGTGTGTGGTTCATATAGATTTAGTAGGTGTGTGGTTCATATAGATTTAGTAGGCGTGTGGTTCATATAGATTTAGTAGGTGTGTGGTTCATATAGATTTAGTAGGTGTGTGGTTCATATAGATTTAGTAGGTGTGTGGTTCATATAGATTTAGTAGGTGTGTGGTTCATATAGATTTAGTAGGTGTGTGGTTCATATAGATTTAGTAGGTGTGTGGTTCATATAGATTTAGTAGGTGTGTAGTTCATATAGATTTAGTAGGTGTGTAGTTCATATAGATTTAGTAGGTGTGTGGTTCATATAGATTTAGTAGGTGTGTGGTTCATATAGATTTAGTAGGTGTGTGGTTCATATAGATTTAGTAGGTGTGTAGTTCATATAGATTTAGTAGGTGTGTAGTTCATATAGATTTAGTAGGTGTGTAGTTCATATAGATTTAGTAGGTGTGTAGTTCATATAGATTTAGTAGGTGTGTAGTTCATATAGATTTAGTAGGTGTGTAGTTCATATAGATTTAGTAGGTGTGTAGTTCATATAGATTTAGTAGGTGTGTAGTTCATATAGATTTAGTAGGTGTGTAGTTCATATAGATTTAGTAGGTGTGTAGTTCATATAGATTTAGTAGGTGTGTGGTTCATATAGATTTAGTAGGTGTGTAGTTCATATAGATTTAGTAGGTGTGTAGTTCATATAGATTTAGTAGGTGTGTAGTTCATATAGATTTAGTAGGTGTGTAGTTCATATAGATTTAGTAGGTGTGTGGTTCATATAGATTTAGTAGGTGTGTGGTTCATATAGATTTAGTAGGCGTGTGGTTCATATAGATTTAGTAGGTGTGTGGTTCATATAGATTTAGTAGGTGTGTGGTTCATATAGATTTAATAGGTGTGTGGTTCATATAGATTTAGTAGGTGTGTGATTCATATAGATTTAGTAGGTGTGTGGTTCATATAGATTTAGTAGGTGTGTGGTTCATATAGATTTAGTAGGTGTGTGGTTCATATAGATTTAGTAGGTGTGTGGTTCATATAGATTTAATAGGTGTGTGGTTCATATAGATTTAGTAGGTGTGTGGTTCATATAGATTTAGTAGGTGTGTGGTTCATATAGATTTAGTAGGTGTGTGGTTCATATAGATTTAGTAGGTGTGTGGTTCATATAGATTTAGTAGGTGTGTGGTTCATATAGATTTAGTAGGTGTGTAGTTCATATAGATTTAGTAGGTGTGTGGTTCATATAGATTTAGTAGGCGTGTGGTTCATATAGATTTAGTAGGTGTGTGGTTCATATAGATTTAGTAGGTGTGTAGTTCATATAGATTTAGTAGGTGTGTGGTTCATATAGATTTAGTAGGTGTGTGGTTCATATAAATTTAGTAGGTGTGTGGTTCATATAGATTTAGTAGGCGTGTGGTTCATATAGATTTAGTAGGTGTGTAGTTCATATAGATTTAGTAGGTGTGTAGTTCATATAGATTTAGTAGGTGTGTAGTTCATATAGATTTAGTAGGTGTGTGGTTCATATAGATTTAGTAGGTGTGTGGTTCATATAGATTTAGTAGGTGTGTAGTTCATATAGATTTAGTAGGTGTGTGGTTCATATAGATTTAGTAGGTGTGTAGTTCATATAGATTTAGTAGGTGTGTAGTTCATATAGATTTAGTAGGTGTGTAGTTCATATAGATTTAGTAGGTGTGTAGTTCATATAGATTTAGTAGGTGTGTGGTTCATATAGATTTAGTAGGTGTGTAGTTCATATAGATTTAGTAGGTGTGTAGTTCATATAGATTTAGTAGGTGTGTAGTTCATATAGATTTAATAGGTGTGTGGTTCATATAGATTTAGTAGGTGTGTGGTTCATATAGATTTAGTAGGTGTGTGGTTCATATAGATTTAGTAGGTGTGTAGTTCATATAGATTTAGTAGGTGTGTAGTTCATATAGATTTAGTAGGTGTGTAGTTCATATAGATTTAATAGGTGTGTGGTTCATATAGATTTAGTAGGTGTGTGGTTCATATAGATTTAGTAGGTGTGTAGTTCATATAGATTTAGTAGGTGTGTAGTTCATATAGATTTAGTAGGTGTGTAGTTCATATAGATTTAATAGGTGTGTGGTTCATATAGATTTAGTAGGTGTGTGGTTCATATAGATTTAGTAGGTGTGTAGTTCATATAGATTTAGTAGGTGTGTAGTTCATATAGATTTAGTAGGTGTGTAGTTCATATAGATTTAGTAGGTGTGTGGTTCATATAGATTTAGTAGGTGTGTGGTTCATATAGATTTAGTAGGTGTGTAGTTCATATAGATTTAGTAGGTGTGTGGTTCATATAGATTTAGTAGGTGTGTAGTTCATATAGATTTAGTAGGTGTGTAGTTCATATAGATTTAGTAGGTGTGTAGTTCATATAGATTTAGTAGGTGTGTAGTTCATATAGATTTAGTAGGTGTGTGGTTCATATAGATTTAGTAGGTGTGTAGTTCATATAGATTTAGTAGGTGTGTAGTTCATATAGATTTAGTAGGTGTGTAGTTCATATAGATTTAATAGGTGTGTGGTTCATATAGATTTAGTAGGTGTGTGGTTCATATAGATTTAGTAGGTGTGTAGTTCATATAGATTTAGTAGGTGTGTAGTTCATATAGATTTAGTAGGTGTGTAGTTCATATAGATTTAGTAGGTGTGTGGTTCATATAGATTTAGTAGGTGTGTGGTTCATATAGATTTAGTAGGTGTGTAGTTCATATAGATTTAGTAGGTGTGTGGTTCATATAGATTTAGTAGGTGTGTAGTTCATATAGATTTAGTAGGTGTGTAGTTCATATAGATTTAGTAGGTGTGTAGTTCATATAGATTTAGTAGGTGTGTAGTTCATATAGATTTAGTAGGTGTGTGGTTCATATAGATTTAGTAGGTGTGTAGTTCATATAGATTTAGTAGGTGTGTAGTTCATATAGATTTAGTAGGTGTGTAGTTCATATAGATTTAGTAGGTGTGTAGTTCATATAGATTTAGTAGGTGTGTGGTTCATATAGATTTAGTAGGTGTGTGGTTCATATAGATTTAGTAGGCGTGTGGTTCATATAGATTTAGTAGGTGTGTGGTTCATATAGATTTAGTAGGTGTGTGGTTCATATAGATTTAGTAGGTGTGTAGTTCATATAGATTTAGTAGGTGTGTAGTTCATATAGATTTAGTAGGTGTGTAGTTCATATAGATTTAATAGGTGTGTGGTTCATATAGATTTAGTAGGTGTGTGGTTCATATAGATTTAGTAGGTGTGTGGTTCATATAGATTTAGTAGGTGTGTGGTTCATATAGATTTAGTAGGTGTGTGGTTCATATAGATTTAGTAGGTGTGTGGTTCATATAGATTTAGTAGGCGTGTGGTTCATATAGATTTAGTAGGTGTGTGGTTCATATAGATTTAGTAGGTGTGTGGTTCATATAGATTTAGTAGGTGTGTAGTTCATATAGATTTAGTAGGTGTGTAGTTCATATAGATTTAGTAGGTGTGTAGTTCATATAGATTTAATAGGTGTGTGGTTCATATAGATTTAGTAGGTGTGTGGTTCATATAGATTTAGTAGGTGTGTGGTTCATATAGATTTAGTAGGTGTGTGGTTCATATAGATTTAGTAGGTGTGTGGTTCATATAGATTTAGTAGGTGTGTGGTTCATATAGATTTAGTAGGTGTGTAGTTCATATAGATTTAATAGGTGTGTGGTTCATATAGATTTAGTAGGTGTGTGGTTCATATAGATTTAGTAGGTGTGTGGTTCATATAGATTTAGTAGGTGTGTGGTTCATATAGATTTAGTAGGTGTGTGGTTCATATAGATTTAGTAGGTGTGTGGTTCATATAGATTTAGTAGGCGTGTGGTTCATATAGATTTAGTAGGTGTGTGGTTCATATAGATTTAGTAGGTGTGTGGTTCATATAGATTTAGTAGGTGTGTAGTTCATATAGATTTAGTAGGTGTGTAGTTCATATAGATTTAGTAGGTGTGTAGTTCATATAGATTTAGTAGGTGTGTGGTTCATATAGATTTAGTAGGTGTGTGGTTCATATAGATTTAGTAGGTGTGTAGTTCATATAGATTCAGTAGGTGTGTAGTTCATATAGATTTAGTAGGTGTGTGGTTCATATAGATTTAGTAGGTGTGTAGTTCATATAGATTTAGTAGGTGTGTAGTTCATATAGATTTAGTAGGTGTGTAGTTCATATAGATTTAGTAGGTGTGTGGTTCATATAGATTTAGTAGGTGTGTGGTTCATATAGATTTAGTAGGTGTGTGGTTCATATAGATTTAGTAGGTGTGTAGTTCATATAGATTTAGTAGGTGTGTAGTTCATATAGATTTAGTAGGTGTGTAGTTCATATAGATTTAGTAGGTGTGTGGTTCATATAGATTTAGTAGGTGTGTGGTTCATATAGATTTAGTAGGTGTGTGGTTCATATAGATTTAGTAGGTGTGTAGTTCATATAGATTTAGTAGGTGTGTAGTTCATATAGATTTAGTAGGTGTGTAGTTCATATAGATTTAGTAGGTGTGTAGTTCATATAGATTTAGTAGGTGTGTAGTTCATATAGATTTAGTAGGTGTGTGGTTCATGTAGATTTAGTAGGTGTGTGGTTCATATAGATTTAGTAGGTGTGTGGTTCATATAGATTTAGTAGGTGTGTAGTTCATATAGATTTAGTAGGTGTGTAGTTCATATAGATTTAGTAGGTGTGTGGTTCATATAGATTTTTGTCTCACTATTATACCTGCTAACGATTTCCAGGTCGTTATTTCAAATCAACAGATGAGAATCAACAGAGTAAGATCAGAGCAGTAATTATAATTACCATAAAACCTGTATTTGAATGCCATTGTTACATTCTATTAAAGGTGGCATTCAAATAAAGGTGGCATTGAAATACAGGTTTTACGGTACATTTGATATGGTGAATTCGTAAATGATTCACTTACTTGTGTGATGCTTTTTGCCACAGGTTCTTGGGTTTACCCGATGTGGCATAACAACCACGGGCATATAGAATGGTCAGGCAACTCCTACTCAGAGATTAGCCTATGTGCTCACGTTAGCAGCACTAATGACTACCGATCCACTGTGGCAAACTGCACGTCATCATTTAAAACTGCCTGCAGATACAACGTGCGAGAGAGAGGTAAGACCTTCCTGTCATGCGTATTTTATATTTGAAGCAGAGGTATATTCTGTTAAACTTTTTATAGAAACAGTAGGCATCAAGCTCTGTGAATGATATTTAGTATCCTTCACACTCAGTATATCGTATATGTGAAACTGAGATAGACAGAATATAATAATATCTTCAAACGTAATGCTGATGTTTCAGATACCAGTAACTTTGTAAACTTTGTGAACACGGATTATGAGCCGCTGAATGAGGCATACTCGAGATGGGCTGGTGGCTATGGCTATGGCTCGCTCACCCCCCAATGTGCATTCCACAACGCTGTTGACAAGTTCTGGTACACTACAGACTGTGATTATGACAAAATGGCCATTTATGAGTACCCAGCTCGAGTGTCCAACTTCACAAATAGAGGTTCATTTAATTGTCTTTCAATAATAGTGTCATCACTTGAGTATTTTTGTTGCTTTAATAGAAATTTTATATGTTATCGAGAAAGCTGTTTCATGACCCGTGTTTAATGTTGTAGCTGGAGGTGTGGAGATTTTCAGCCCGGTAGAAGCACGAGTATCCGCTGACGCTGGACCGATCGCAGAGATCAGTGTTGATTTTGGCTATAATGGACAATTTGACTGGGACAAGCCTTTTACCTCTTTCACCCACTTTACAAGAGATATCGGAGAACAGGAAGTGTTGTATGAGACAACAGATTTTTGGTATCAAAGACGTAATGGGTCAGCTACATACACGGTTAGTTAAATATTTAAAACTTTAGTTTGAATGGTTTTTGAATTTTATAGTTTCGGCCCTCAGTATCCATATTGAAATTGTGACAGAATCCAAACAACTAGCAATGCAACAACTAGTTGAATAGAATGAGTTTCTTTACCCAATGAATTCGAGTGACTTGAGCTAGTCTAAATTTTTACTATAATAAAAGCCGTGCTTATAGAGCCATGTCAGAAGCTGTCTGAAGCCAGCTTGTTTATAATCGCTAATCTTCTATATATATATATAAATCTCAAACTCTTTCGTACCATCTTTCCAGCTATAGCTATTATAATCTAGGAGTGAAAGATCTGCTCGCTTGGTGCTAGATTGGATCTCGGACTTCCCGTTCACTAGGTGATATTGTAACGGTCTAACCAATTAAACTACGCGAGATGCAATTGATTCGTTAGGCAATATGAATATGAATCGTTAAAATAATCTGTGTTACTCAAGGTCACTAAAGCTTGCTCTCACGTCTCTTATTAGTAAGTTTAGCAATCCATCGTTTTTTTTTACGTCACCAAGTCGTGTGCACACGCGCTTGTTCACAAAAAGGTCATCATATTTGTAAAAAAACGATCGTGATTCTTTTATTTAATAGTGCTTATTGGTGTTGTTTTGATACTATAATAAAAAAATTGCAAACAAAAGCATCGTTTTTAAGGATTCATTGCGAAAGCTTCGTGTTTTTAACGATAAAATTGTCTATAAAGATGGCTGACAACGATAAAATGATGTCACGAAAAAACGAAGGATACGGATAGTCGTAGCTTTCTCATATTAGTCATTGGCAATGTGCCAGGCTAATTGCATGTGATAGGCAACTGCATTACTTGCCACTGTTTATAAGCTGTTTTTTAATCCCTGTACAACGCCGGATATTTGGCTAGTCGCTTGTAATTGTTACTTTTCTAGCGTAAATTCAAGCGTCCTTATTGTAGCCGGTAATATTTTGGCAAGCATTTTAAGCGTTTTGTGTACTAAGAAGGAGCTGTATAATTTTCTTTAATATGGCTAGTTGGATATGCAGTATACAGTACACGTTCGCCATAAGATTTTAATTCATTCCAGTGTTGGCATTGTAAGGCAAAAATTTTGTATAGAGGAGTATAAAAACCCATAGTAATTATCTAATGCAAACACCCTTTTGTAAAAAACATCAGAATTTTATATACACATTTTACGTATTATAAACTAGCAACATAACAGTATGTTAACCATAGTAAGTATATTTACCCACGGTAACTTTAGTGTTTTTATTGACTAGAAATTCCACTGTCATACAGCCCACGACCAAAGTGATATTGAAAAAAAGAAAGGGTACTGATGGTTGAGAAATGCAATATTAGCAGTCAAATGACACTGCAGTGCAATAGGATAACTGCAATGGTAGCTGTAATGTACTGGATGTGGGTGTTATTATATACAACAAACAGCAATAATGAAAGAAAAGATTATATGCTTATATCTCTCCCCCTGCAATAGGAGAAATGCAATATTGGCCAATATTAGAAGTAAAATGCACTGATATTATTAGAATAACCAATATTATTAATATAGTAATAATATAAAACCAATGCACAATTTTGTTTACATTTCAAAACGTCATAGCTAACAATATCAAGAAGTGAAATTTATATAGATTTTTAGAAAATCTATTTAAAGTGTTTGGTCATGACAAACAGCAATAATGAAAGGAAAAGATTATATTTTTACATCTCTCCCCTGCAATAGGAGAAATGCCATATTAGAAGTAAAATGCACTGATATTATTAGAATAACCAATATTATTAATATAGTAATACAGTAATAATAGAAAACCAATGCGCAATTCTGTTTGCATTTTAAAACGTCATAGCTAACAACATCAAGAAGAATATCCAAACTTATAATTAAATATCTTAATCTCATAAAAATCGTTAGAAAAACATATCATCGTCATTTCCTTTACTTACATTACGTTGGACATCAGTTAGAATACCAAAGCACTCAAATGTGTCTGAAATGTCAGAAATGAAATCAGCAAAAATAAAACGATTCCAGTACTCTTACGTTAATTACCGAAACCTTCGGCAATTCGACAATGCTATAGACTGGTGAAAAGTGCACGTTATTTTTTCGTGTAATGCACACTATTTAATCGTTCTATTTTTTGTCGTTCGGCGTTTCAATTTCCGGTCTTAACTTTTATAAAAGTGAGGTTTGGCAAGTTTTATTAACGATTTTCGTACAAATAAATCTGTCTATTTGTGTATAATCCGATCAGATGGGTAAGTTTTAAGATAATAACGACGGTTTACAAAGAATTGGTAACATATTCCCACGACCAAACAGAGCGAAGCGATTGGTTGGGAGATTTATGATAAATGCACATGTGCACACAACTCTCGAAAATTATTCATCAACAATGAGACGAACCCTTGTATCAAAATTTCATCAACAAATTTAACCATCGTTTTGTAAAGTCGTTAAAGTATAATAACGATACAAAACACATACAAACCTATTTAAATATGACCTATTTAAATATGACCTATTTAAATATTTAAATATGAGGTTTGGCAAGTTTTATTAACGATTTTCGTACAAATAAATCTGTCTATTTGTGTATAATCCGATCAGATGGGTGAGTTTTAAGATAATAACGACGGTTTACAAAGACTTGGTAACATATTTAAATAGGTTTGTATGTGTTTTGTATCGTTATTATACTTTAACGACTCTACAAAACGATGGTTAAATTTGTTGATGAAATTTTGATACAAGGGTTCGTCTCATTGTTGATGAATAGTTTTCGAGAGTTGTGTGCACATGTGCATTTATCATAAATCTCCCAACCAATCGCTTCGCTCTGTTTGGTCGTGGGATTATGATCTGCAAAGACGTGTAACTAAAATGTTGAATTTAACTTTAATAAACTTAACTTGCTAAACACACATTGAAGCCAAGTTTTAGTTTTAATGTATTTTACTACATTTTACTGAACTTCAACTTTGTCATCGACTAAAATTTTATTACTTTTCTTTTTTCGGTTTCATTTTTACTCTAACTCTCTTTCAAGCGCTGTGAGAAGGATTTTGGCAAATAGCATATCAGCATCTTTGTTATTTCGACGTATTTAGTACACTGACTGCCAATTTTTTTATTTTAAGTCAAATTTTTGTTGATATCGTATGGTGGAAAATACATTGCCTTTTGCATCGTAAGGTAGGAAAACAGTATAACAGAGTAAATGTAACCCAGAGGTGCACTATAATAGATGGCGTGCCTGTTTGCGGACCTGGAGGTTTTGAGTTAAAATCCAGTGCGACGGGTAGTTGTCGTTACTAAAACTTTATTGCTATAACTGGACAAAAGAACGACGACAGACACTGATATTTATATATATATAGAATAAATATTTGTAGCTTCTACTTGTAAAGGCTATGAGGCTTTAGTTGTCTGTATGTAATCCATATAATATATTTTTTAATATAATAGTTTTGCTATAATAGTTTTGCTTTTTTCAACCAGGCCGTACTCCCTACAGAGTATTCGTACATTCGCTGTCCACCCATTGTGGACACCACATATGAAATGGAATGTGAAGTGGGAGCCATCGGGGAAGGTCCAATATCGGCCAGTGTGGATTTCGGAGACGGCACAACTCCTGATGAGATTTCCCTTGAAGGTAGATGTCTCTTTTTAGTTTTTGATTAGAAGACAGTCATTCCTGTATGGATGGCTGTTCATTAGAATGGTTTTACCTACTCGAACAGTAGACCTTTCTAATGTTACTACATCGCTTGTCATTATTTGTAGCGTCAACCATTGAAGTCATTGGACCCAATATCCAACGACCATCAGACACCGCTGAAGGAATATCTGTCGCAGGCCAATCAGTTATCATGTACAACTCGATGTTCAAGTCTCACGGGCTAGTACAAGCTTTTGAATATGATGCCGTGCTGTCTGGAGAATTTGAGTTTGTTGTAAGTGGCAATTGATGCGTCTTTTGCGCTATATTTTTGGGGCTATAGATAGGTCATTTGCATAGCTTATCGAGTTGTGCACGTTATGCTCCAGATTGGCTTATGTTTAAAGTTATTGACAAATTTCTTTTTGCTGCTCGTTAACGAGCAACAAAAAAAAGTTGGAGTTGGTCAGAAAATTGTAAGGGTGTGATGAAAGGTGG